>NC_056729.1:449919220-449947373 GCF_019279795.1 Protopterus annectens | reverse complement strand
GATGATGGAATGATACGGTTTACAGTTAGTTATTGGTATTAAAAAACAGGTGTAGCTGTGTTTGAAACAGTTTAGGTTTAAACAACAATATACTGTCTGTGCGGAAGAGATGATCGGTGATGGTTAGGGAGTAGTGATTTATGTTATTGGTATAAGAGGTACTATCTGGAGGAGAGCTCAGCATAGGTCAGATAGGGAATAGATATGATGAAAGTGTAGACAGGGAGAAGAGCATTAGTGATAAGAGAGTAAGGAGAATCATTTTAGATTAAGGATTATTATAGAGGTAATGAGAAAAACTACCTACATGCATAATTGGAGGAGAGTAGTAAAGTTTGTAGAAATGAAGGAAGGGGAACACTATGCAGATAGGATGCTAGTGTGATATTAATAGAAATATCTTGTGAGATGGAGTGTATAGATAAGGAGGGTGGTGCTAACAGAGCAAGGGGTGTGGTGTGGATAGATTTAAATTTAGAGGTAGTGGGGATGGCTGGGATTTGGGGGCAGAGTAGGGGAGCGAAGTGAATCTGGAGGGCGAAGAGAGTGGGATGCCATCCCAGAGACAGAAAATCTTTAGGTAAGTACTGAGAAAAAAACTTTCAGTGAGGCAGCATCAAATCTGTTTAAAATGCTTGTTATGGGACCAGTTAAGTATTGGGAGCACAGTGTTAGGGTTTATAAGGTTGCATACACAGCATTAAAGAATATAAGCTTAAGGTTGTTCTGTACTTTTCCTTAACTAAGCACAGTGGCATCAGAAACTGCTTCAAGGGGGGGCGTGGCCAAGGATGAACACAGGATAGCAGCAGATTTCTTCAGCTCCACCAACTTAACTGCACTGACAGGAAATAATTACTTTAAAAATCAACTAATGAAATAATTTTCTTTCTAAATACGTTTGGAATATCAGTTTCTTGAATAATATCTAAAAAAGAAAGAAAATTTCAATAATTTTCCTGTCAGAAATCATCTTGGAAATTTCTCTTTCATCACCTCTGTTCAAAATGAGTTCCAGTAAGGCAAACAGTCAGGATTCCAGCATCAAGAAAGAGCTTCAGTCTCTGATATCTACTATTCAGCAACTAACAACCAAAATGGACAAACTGGATACTAAAATTGATAACTTCATAGAAAAAACTACAAAACAAATGGATTTGTTACATCAAGACTTGCAACAACAGAAGGCTCAGATTACAGGCATAGAAGAGACTGTTAATGATATGGAGAACAGAATCCAGAAAGAAGAAATTAACATTGAGTTTTTGCTGAAGCAGAACACACACCTACAATCCAAACTTGATGACCTGGAAAACAGATCTAGATGCAATAATATTAGGATTTTTGGACTGCCAGAAAATATAGAAGGTAACAACATTACTTCCTTTTTAAATGCTTGGCTTCCCAAAACTTTAGACTTTTCAGAAGCATTTTCTTTTGGTATTGAAAGAGCCCATAAGTCCTTATCTAATTTTAACTCTAACAAAAAGTATCCTAGATCAGTTATAGTAAGATTTTTATCATCTTATGACAAGGAGATGGCATTAAAATCTGCATGGGCTAAAGCACCTATTAAAATTAATGAGGCAACTGTGCGTTTTGACAATGACTATTCTTCCTTGGTAATAACTAAAAGAAAAGTTTTTGCCATTAATAAGAGAGCTTAAGAAAGCACAGTTAAAACTTACCTTTTATTTCCTGCCAAACTAAAAATCTTTTTACCTGATGGCCCTAGAATTTTGAAGACTTGGACTCTGCTTTGCTGTATATTAAAAAAATAAGATATTAGATAAAATAGAAGATATGGAATGGGCAAGTCCTTCGTTAAAGAGGATGGCAACAGGAACTTCTTGGAAGACTTCAGAGAAGCAAAAAAGACTAAAAAACAAATGACATGTTCTATATATTTTTTTTCCTTCTCTCTTAATCTCTTCAAATATAGTTACTGCATCTCCAGAAAGCCACAAATATTTTAAAGATTTATTCAAAGTTATTTTTCTGTGTGCAAAGAACTGTTTTTGTTTCATAAGTAGTCAAACTCTCTGAGGAACAAATAACATGCTATCAATCAACTTGTTTCTCTTTGTGATAAAGAGACCTAAGGTTAGTAATTTGATACATTTTCTTTCTCTTCTTGTTTTAAATAATGGCATTCTTTATAAACTATGCATTTAGTGAGGGGTGGGGGAGGGCAAGGAGAGAAGTATGATGTAAAATATGGAAAAGTGAAATAATAACTTATTAGTTCTTTAAAACTATATATGCTGTTTAAACACTGTTGCTAAATATTATATCATGACTTTATTGCTTATACATGATTACAAATAATATGTCATGATATAATTGCAAATAATTAGAACTAAAATAGTTGTAAGTAATATGTTTCATGTTTAACTTTATTAATACAAACAGCAAGTAATATTTTTTGTAGATACTCTTTGTAGCTTCCTTTTTTTCTTTCTTCTCTCTCTCTCTCTCTTTTTTCTCTACTCTCTTCCTTTTCTTTTTTTTCTCTCTCTCTCTTTCTCTCTTATAAGTACAGTTATATGCTTCTGATAATACTGATATATGTATATAATAAGATTTGTATGAGAAAATGAAATGGGGCATATAAAAATAAGTTGTATAATATGTTAAATAACTGTAGGCTTGGTTTCACTGTCATAGAGACTGTAATGACTTGTAAAATACTTTGAAGGTTTTGCACTGTTTAGTTTCATTTGTATTACTAAATGAATGTCAGTCACTTGTATTTACTAAAATTCCCACCAGAATGTTAAGGGAGACAATTTGGGATGTGGGTTACCTCGTGAATAGTGTCCTCGAGTTGTTTTAAAAGCTTCAATACTCAGAATACACGCAGAGAAGCTGAATGCAGTCATTTTGAACTTTGACCCCTGATTTCACACTAACACATCGCAGATTCAAGAAGAACACTGTTCCAGGAAGTAGAACTGCTGTAAATGCGACTTTGTGATGAAAAATGAACTTTATGACATCTAAATGTGAGTTATTCTTTATAACAACTTACTTATTTAAGATGTAATTTATAAAATATGAAAGTTATAATGATTTTAAATGATTCAGTATGCCATAGTAAGCAAGTGAGATATTTTAGAAGGCATAGAAGGTAAAACATATATACACATGTTTTTGAAAGCTTACATGCGAGAGATGCAACTACACGGCCAAACTGGAGGCTGAGCTCTCTCAACATAGGACTGGCAAGACCAGTCAGGAGGAGAAGGTTACCACACACACTACAGACCCAGTCTCACATATTACCATTACAACCTCAAATCATACACATAAACACACAAAGACATACTCGGAGGCTCTGATCAAAAATCTACCAAAACAGCAGAGGCCACCAAAGCAGACACCCAAACAACCACCACCTCAGAACACAACACCTGCAACACATAGACCTCACAGTCAGAGTGTCAAACAGTCACAGCCCTTAAGGCCAAACACAATGCCAGACACACTAGTCATTGGTGACTCCATAGTCAGACACACTGGCGTCCAGCTCACCAGACTGAGTAAGGAGAAGGTCACAGAAAGCTGCCTGTCGGGCGCTAGAATCCGCCACATAGCAAGCACTCAGGTCTCTCAACAGCAGGTACAAATATGATTCAGTCATTGTCCACGCTGGTGGAAGCGGGCTGAGGCGTAGCGCCGTGGACTACATGAAAAGAGACATTGAGGAGCTCTCTGATTATGTAGCCCAGACAGGTATGACCCTGACCTTGAGCAGTATCCTACCTTCACCAAGAATGATGCCACAATACAGAGATAAGATGATCAGCTTTAACAATTGGCTTAAACACTGGTGTCATTCAAAGGGGATCAGTGTCTGTCTGCCTGGGATGACATGCTGGACAAGCCAGCTGCTTCGCAGGGGCGGCTTGCACCTGTCACCCTGGGATTCGGATATTGGCAAAGGCTCTTGCCACCCCATAGTGCCTTTTTAGGCAAGGCTCAAATTCTAAACATACCACCCTAGAACACAAAAGGAAAAAAACTAAGGGTAATGCTGCTCAATGCCAGAAGTCTAAATCTCAAAATGCCTTTTCGAGGCCCTTCTCAGTATGGAGAACATCGATGTCTGTGCTGTGACAGAAAACCTGGTTCAAGGCTCCTGAGAGCACCCGGGCGCTATCAGGTTTTACCTCATATCATGCGTTCGGCCCCAAAATCTGGACAATACCAAGAAAGGAGGGTATCCATATTCATCAAGGACACCCACACCTCAAGACTGGTGGCAACGCGCGATACATGGAGACCATCCAGGTGCAATTAACCATAGGCAAGACTGCTCTGCAAATTGTAGCATGTTACAGGCCACCCTCACAAACTCAGGAACCTCACATGGCCTTCCTGAAAACACTAGAGGGGATAAATGTATCACCAAACACCATCATACTAGGTGACTTCAATTACCCTAATATAGACTGGGAACACTACTCAAGCCCAAACACCCTAGCCCAAAAGTTCCTGGAATTCATAAACTCAAATGCCATGGAACAACTAGTCACCATCCCACAAGAGGAGATAACATACTTGATCTCATCATCACGAACATGGGAGCACAATGTTCAACACCGGAGGTGTACCCCTCACTGGTGAGATCAGACCACAAACTAATCTCGCTGGAGGTCCTCATCCCCCCCCACCTGAAAAAAAAAAAAACACAGTAAAGAACTTCTCAAAAGCCGACTTCACACTTCTAAAGACTAGTGTGGTCTCCTTTAAGGCCCCCGAGCAGGCGGAAAACAGTACTCAAGCCGCTGAATCACTTACAAATGCCTTCTACCAGCACCTGCAGGACTGCATGGATAAGGCAATCCCAAGCAAAACAAAGACTCTTTGTACCAAAGGCAAGCATCCAGTCTGGTGGACCCCAGCCATAAACAAACTCTACAACAAAAGGAGGAAGCTACTACAAGATAGAGCAAAATCCTTAAAAGGTAAGACACCCTTGATCACTATAAGTAAAAACTAAGAGCTCTCATAAAATCATCCAAAGCAAATTTCGAGAGAAAAATAGCTAAAGACTCAAAAGACAATCATAAGGCCTTCTTTAGCTATGTTAGAAACCTGGGAGGAAACTCCCAGATATGCTCAAACTAGTTCAAAATGATGTGAAGATTACTGATCCTACAGACATTGCCAACATACTGGCTGACAGGTTCAGTGCAAACTTCTCCCCCCTCCCCAAAGGAGATATCTATACCAAGCGATTGCAGCCCCCAAACATCTCCAGCGCCCAAGTGAGAACTGCTCTCTCCAAAGCAAAAACACAGCATCCATGGGACCTGATGGTGTCCCCGGCTGTGTGCTCCATGAACTCAATGAGGAATTAAACCCACAGCTAGGACAGCTGTTTAATCAAAGTCTTACCTCTGGATACGTGCCAGGGAGTGGCGCACTGCAACTGTGGTACCACTTCACAAAGGCGGTGCCTCCACTGACCCTGGAAATTACCGGCCCATTAGCTTGACAAGCCTTATCTGCAAAGCCATGGAGAGGATCATAATGGACCTCATAAATAAAGACATAGGAATTTGCAGACTTTGGATCCAACCCAGTTTGGCTTTGTCAAAGGCAGATCATGCCTTTTAAACTTGGTTGACTTTTGAAACAGTCACCAAAGCCATTGATGAGGAAAGGCAGTCCATACAGCCTACCTCGATCTGGCTAAGGCCTTGATACAATACCCCATTCGGGTATCATTGAAAAACTCATCAGCTTAAATGTCAACCCATACATCACAAGATGGGTTGCAAACTGGCTGAGTGACAGAACCCACAGGGTCAGAGCTGCTGGCGCCATGTCAGACTCAAAGCCTGTCACAAGTGGTGTCCCACAGGGCTCAGTCCTGGGCCCACTCTTGTTTGGCATCTACTTTTCCGAGTACAAGCAAAAACAGGAGGGTTATGGCTGACAAAGTTTGCAGATGACTGCAAACTGGGCCATAGTAGAAAACACATCTGACACAGATATCCTTCAGAAGGGTCTCACAGAAGCGGATAACTGGTGCCAGAGCCACGGCCTAAAGTTAAATGCCAAAAATGCATAGTCATACCCTTGGAAAAACAAGGTTACCCCTAGCTACCAAATAGGTGGCAATCCACTGAGCACAGAAGAAGTTATCAGGGACCTGGGGACCCAGGTTGATAGTAGTCTGTCATTCGACACCCATGTAGCTAAAGTAGTTAGGAAGACCTTCTACATTGCCCACCTTATCATGAAGGGATTCTCATCTAGATCAAGGGAGGTCATAGTCTCCCTTTACTCATCACTCATCAGACCAATGATTGAGTACAATGCCCCATTCGAATGTATCTGACCCGACACTTGCAGCAGCTGGAGAGGCCACAAAGTTCCTCACCAAAAGGATAAAGGGTCTCAAAAATCTGTCCTATGCTGCCCGACTGAAAGAACTCCAGCTCTATTCAGTCGCTTACCGCTTGCTCAGAGGTGACCTTTGCCTAACATACAAGGCCATGTCAAACCCAGATTTGATGAATATGCTTCACCTCAAAAAGTCTAGATCCATCAGAGCCACAAGGCGGAGACTTAAACCTTGACACGGCTATTAATAGGACGTGCTGGAGGGATAGATTCATCACCCAAAGACTCCCTATGCTGTGGAACAAAATCCCGGTACATGTGAGGCAGAGCACCTCGCTGGCCTTGTTCAAGAGAAATCTTGACCAATGGATGGGAGATCGCAGATATACCCCAGGGATTACCTCAGTGTCACTGCTCGACAGAGGCACAGAAAAATAATGGGTATAGTTCCCCATACTAAAGGGGTGGCCTAAGCCACAAAACGATGGGCTAGGCTTGTAAATGCCCTCGGGCAGATAGCCTAGTATGAACCTATGAACCTATGAACCTATGACTGCAACATATTATTGTATATGAATACTTATGATTGAAACATATATAATGTTATAAATCATTTGACTTATCTAATTGACAAGCACAAGTATCATTATGATTATATCTTAGAAGAAACTGTCATGTGACATATTTTAAAGCAGCAGTTCAGATATATAAAATACAGATGGCTTTCTTCTCAATGATTTATGTATAACTAGGAATTTACATTGCTGTGCAGTATGACTTGTAAACATATATATGAGTATAAATAATTTATTTACTGGCAATAATAAGTATGAGAAGAAAGCTTTGGTGCAAGTAATTTAAAGTTTTTAAAACTGTTAACTGCATTTCTATGGCAGAAAGTAGGAATACCCTAATATATGTAATGTCTGAACCATTATAGCCTAAGTTATTGAATCCAAATGAACATAAGAACTTATTTTTTACAAACTTTTAATAAATTAATATATAGATATGCCCCCTTTTTTTTTTTTTTTTTTTCTCTCTCTCTCTTCCTTTCTCTCTCTCTCTCTTCTCGGTTCCCATTATCAAGTTTATTATAATGCTATTTTGATTATGAGTGTATTTTACAAAATAGATGTACATAGTAATATGAGCTGTTTCTAAATGTTCTTATTTGTTTATATGAAGCTGATTTATAAATTGATTAGCTTTGTCTTACTAGATAATCTAATTAAATGAGGTTAACTTTAGTTAATAATAGTTAGTATTGAATTGATATGGTGGCAGCTGAGGTACTGCTGCTTAGGATAGGGGATAACTTGAGTGGTATGTGCTACTCAAAGTTGGAGTTCTTAACTCAGGCTGGGTGCAATGTTTAATTCTAATATTATTTTCACCTGTTTATTGTTGTTTGTATATAGTTCTGACATCCACAACACATTTTATAAACTTATTGTCACTACAAATAAAAGTGAAGCTTATACAAAATCCCATAAGATTTTCAATAAATACAGCTATAATTAATGGTACACCTAAAGGAGGAGGTATAATATCATTTATTTTGTTAATTGTTATTTTGATTATATGTTTTATATGTTTATAAAAGCTAAACGATTTCTCTAAAAGGAATTTCTTTAAACATTAATGGACTGAATAACCCATGTAAAAGGGCAAGTTTAATGAGATACATTAATTTGCATAGGGCCAACTTAGTATTCCTTCAAGAAACACATCTCCTGAAAAAGGATATTGATAAATTAGCCACTAATAAATATACAGTCTTGGTTAGTTCAGAACACACTCAGAAAAAAAGAGGAGTGGCTATTTTATGGAATAAAAGTATGCCCATACCTAAAACTATTAAGTCTTATAAAGATGATAAAGGAATGTTTTGTATGGTTACAATACAGATTAATGGAAAGACATATGATTTTATTTTCAATAGAGAAGCACCTACATCCTGTGGTGACGGCACCACAGTGGTATGCAGAACAGTTTAATGTCTGTCTATTTAATCCCCGTTTAATCTGTTTAAGTACTTGTGATTAACAGCAGATGCTGAATTTATGATAATGAGAGTTGGTAAAGGCAACCCTGTTAATGCACAAACTTGTACTCACACTGGTGTAATCCACATTGTCCCGGAGCCTGTCTGCAGCTGAATGCAGTCCTCAATCACAAACCAAAGGGGGTTGCTTTAAACTGGAACAGGCGTACATAAAAATTGGCATTGTGAGAAGCTGTCTACCTGGGAAGCTGGCTGTATTTACCATTCAATCTCTCTTCCACACTTCTCTCATAATCTGTTTTAAAGTTCAATTTAACAAAAGTTATCTGTAATTAAGCCTGTGGCACACAACAGGGGAAATAGAATTTCTGACTCACACATGTCATTGACAAAACAAGTAACAGTTACTTTGATATGGCTGCATACTTAGAATTTCTGAGCCACTATGCTTTCACCATTCCATATAGCATCTCTGTTCCAAAATGTTACACAGTCATTGACATACATAGCCTAGGTTAGCTGCACCATTCCATTTTTTCAATTTGATATCATATTCTAACAAGTTACTTATTATTTGTGCTTTGCTTATCTGTTGTATATTTGGTCAAGAGTTTTGCATAAGTTACATGTGGAAGACTTCTCCTCACTGCTACTGTTCTTAGCTTCAGACAGTCCTACCTCCCAACTTGATTCTACGTTGCTTTGCAGGTAATACTAACATTATTTATAAAAAATCGCAAGTACTTTTTTCTGTTATTTGCAAAGAATGAGAAAGAAATGCATTTTTGTATAAAAGCCAGAACGGAGATTTGTGGAACGGAACAGCAAACAAGCGCGTTACTGCATATAGCAGATAAACTCTTTTACTTTTGTTTTTTAAATATTTACAAGCAATTTTGAAAAGGCTGTTGTCGTCGTACTTTTATTTTGTTGCACTAATATTTTATCATGGTTTTCCACAATCAGGGACTATAAAGCCTTTTTATTATTTAATGTATTTATTCTGTCAATGCATTGACTTTGATGAGTGGCTTTCCAGAGTCTGGTACAAATGCATAATAATTCCTGCAAATGTAGAATAATACGGCAACAGAATATGCTGGCAAGTTGGAAGGGGTTGAGGCTGGTTATGTGATTTTATTATCCTGCCACATAAAGTTGGACATGAGATAACAAGTTGAGCAATGTTTTCTTACTTTTCCATTAACGGGGCAACAGTCTGTGTTGCCACGAAGCGTGCCCGTAGAAAAAACATGTTGATGGAACGTATATGCAATTTGCAGCAGCATCAACAAATGTAATACACTGTAAGTGTGTTTTGAATTACAGCACGTTGACTTACAGTTCAATGGAGTATTGCTATTTATTTAGCAATGTGAATCGTGTTATTTAATTTGATATGGAATATGCAGGATGATGCATTTTGTTGTATTAAGTTTTTAACATAAGAGTACTGCTTTTCATTGTTGCGCTAAGTTGAAATGTATGAGTATGAGTGAATTGATGGGCGCATATAGTACAGATATTCCTGCATTCCGGCGTGTGTATGCATTCATTACTATAAGACAGTAAAGTGAAACCAGGAAACTGAACACTAAAGTTTAAACGGAAAAGTAGCTCTGATATTCACCTAAACTGTTAATGTATTTAAAAAGGAGAGATGAATTAATGAAACAAGTTTCTCAAGGTCACATAATAAACAGCGCTAAAACACTGCTCTGGTTTGTTGTTTGGTGAATATCAGAGCTATTTATTCGTTTAAACTGTAAGACATTACTTATAAATGATCTGTGAACTGTAACTACGTAACATTAGCAAGAATGCAATTCCGTTTTTGTAGTACACTTCGCAGCAACCAGATCGTGCACAACATTGCTGTATTTGTCCCTATAATGTGATTTGCACTGTATCTAGTTTGCACCTATAGCGCCATACCTACGAATGTCGCAGACTACCAGCACTGCTGTGTGCTACAAACTTTGAATTATTTACGAATGCACAGTGAATGTGAAAATTAGGCATTTTGTGTTTATTAAAACAAAAAGAAGAAATACAATTAAAAAGTAATTACAAACTGATTAAGTGTATTCCTTCAGTTTGCAGTACACTCGACATACTACGGACTAATATCTGCTGCAATACTGCTGATTTTTTCTTTCTTTTTCTTTGCCAGTTAAAAGTTCAAAGAATGGCAAGATAAATTATGTATTACGTTTCTCTTCAAATTGCTTTCTACAACTAGAAGATCAGATACCCAGTGTCAGCACCTTTCCAACCAAAAATGTTCTCAGGTCTCTTGCATCTAGAAAACGGTGCTAATTGAATTGCTAGCCTAAAGGGTCTGGTGTTACGGACGATAAAAGAAATTCAGTCCTACACCTATTCCTTTTTCACATAAAGGGTTATAATGAGTCAATACAGGAATTTTGATTACTTACTGATGTATTTAGTAATTGTAAATGGTATTGTTTGCCATTACTCATTGACTGCCATCCTCAGTGATGCAGCAGAAAACCAAAGTTATGAGGGACGGGGCAAACGTGTTAAACCTACCGGGACATAGCGAGGGACGGCAAAATTCTGCCAAATTAGAGGGACTGGACTAACTACTGATGCACTTTCTGACTACTAGAAAGTAGTAAACTATATATATGTTTAATAATAATAATAATGTCTGGCACTATTAACTGACTGTAATGATTAACGATTCACCAGGAAATCAAACACAGTATGAGGCACTGGACAAAAAAATATGTGTCAAAATCAAGGGCACATTCTACTTCATTAGACATACCTTTCAGGTCCTTTATTCAATGACTCTTCAGAACAAAGCTAAAAATATTTGGTAAACAAATGTCCCAAATCAGGAGCAATTCCTTACATATTAAAGGTACTGCTTTGTTAATTTAGCAATTTGCTAAAAAGGAGACTCAACGTTTTTTTCAAACTGTATAATTTTATACATTACGGAACTTCTCTGTTCTTTACATAAAAACTGTCCTTAATAATTGTGATATTAAATAGATATGTGATATTAAAAAAAAAAAAAATATATATATATATATATATATATATATATATATATATATATATACACACACACACATATATATATATATATATATATATATATATATATATATAGATAGATATATATGTATATATCTATATCTATATATATATATATATATATATATAGGTTCATAGGTTTAGGTTCATAGGTTTATACTAGGCTATCTGCCCTAAGGCATTTATAAGCCTAGCCCAAAGTTTTGTGGCTTACGCCACCCCTTATATGAAAAATACTGTGCCCATTAGTTTGTTGTGCCTCTGTCCAGCAGTGACACAGAGATGATTCCCGGGGTAAACCTATGATCTCCCATCCACAGGTCAAGATTTCTCTTGAACAGAGCCAGCGAAGTGCTCTGCCTCACATGGACCTGGATTTTATTCCACAGCATAGGGAGTCTCTGAGTGATAAATCTATCCCTCCAGCACGTCCTATTTATATCCGTGCTAAGGTTTAAGTCACTTGCTCTAGTGGTTTTGGTGGATTTGGATTTTTTGAGGTGGAGCATGTCCATTAATTCCGGGTTGGACATGGCCTTGTATGTCAGGCACATGTCACCTCTCAGCAGACGGTATGCGACTGAATAGAGCTGGAGTTTCTTCAATCTGGCAGCATATGACAGATTTTGGAGTCCCTTTATCCTTTTGGTGAGGAAATTTTGGGGTCTCTCCAATTGCTGCAGATGGGTGAGATACATCCCAAATGGGGCATTGTACTCGATCATTGCTCTGATAAGTGAAGAGTACAGGGGAACAATGACCTCACTAGATCTGGATGTGAATCCCTTCATGATCAGGTGGGCAATGTAGAAGGTCTTTCTAACCACTTTAGCAACGTGAGTGTCAAAAGAAAGGCCACTGTCAACCTGGGTCCCCAGGTCTCTGATAACCTCTTCTGTGCTTAGTGGATTGCCACCTATATGGTAGCTTGGGGTTACCTTGTATTTCCCGAAGGGTATGACTATACATTTTTTGGCGTTTAACTTCAGGCCATGGCTCTGGCACCTGTTTCCGTGAGTCCCTTCTGAAGGATATCCGTGTCCGATGCACTTTCCACTATGGCGCTCAGTTTGCAGTCGTCTGCAAACTTTGTCAGCCAAAGTCCTCCCATTTTGGCCTGTACTTCTGAGAAGTAGATGCCGAACAATAGGGGGCCAAGGACCGAGCCCTGTAGGACACCACGTGTGACCGACTTGGACTCTGACATAGCGCCAGCAACTCTAACCCTGTGGGTTCTGTCCTTAAGCCAGTTTGCAACCCATCTTGTGACATATGGGTTTACATTTAAGCTGGTAATTTTTTCTACAATACCCGAGTGGGGTATTGTGTCGAAAGCCTTTGCAAGGTCAAGGTAGGCTGTATGGACTGCCTTTCCCTCATCAATGGCCTTGGTGACTGTTTCGAAGAAGTCGACCAAGTTCAAATGGCATGATCTGCCCTTGACGAAGCCAAACTGGGTCGGGTCCAATGTCTGCAAGTCCCCTATATCTTTGTTTATGAGCTCCATTATCATCCTCTCCATAGCTTTGCAGACTAGACTTGTTAAGCTGATGGGGCGGTAATTACCAGGGTCTGTAGAGGCACCGCCTTTGTGGAGTGGGACCACAGTTGCCGTATGCCACTCCTTGGGCACGTATCCTGTGGTAAGGCTGAGATTAAACAGCTGCCTTATGTGCGGGTTTAATTCCTCATTTAGCTCGTGCAGCACACAGCCGGGGACACCATCCGGTCCCATTGATGCTGTGTTTTTAGCTTTAGAGAGAGCAGATTTCACCTGCGCATTTGAGATGTCTGGGAGGCTACACTCCGCTGGGATAGTTATCTGTCCTTTAGGGGGAGAGAGGGGGGTGAAGTTTGTACTGAACCTGTCTGCCAGTATGTTGGCAATGTCTGTGGGTTCAGTGATTTTTGTATCATTTTGGACTAATTCTGAGCATATCTGGGAGTTTCCACCCAGGTTCCTAACATAGCCGAAAAAGGCCTTATGATTGTCCTTTGAATCCATGGCAATTTTTCTCTCAAAATTGGCCTTAGTTGATTTTATGAGTGCTCGTATTTTTTTACTAATAATGATCATGGGTGACTTCCCTTTTATGGATTTTGTTCTATCATGTAATAGCTTTCTCTTCTTATTGTAAAGTTTGTTAATGGCTGGGGTCCACCAGACTGGACGTTTGCCCTTTGTGGAAACAGTCTTGGTTTTATTTGGGATTGCCTGATCCATGCAGTCCTGCAGGTGTTCATAGAAGGCATTTGTAAGGGCTTCCGCAGCTTTAGTTGTGGTTTCCACTGGATCAGGGGCCTTGAAGGATACCAAACCAGTCTTGAGTAGTGTGAATATATATATATATATATATATATATATATATATTATATATACATTTATCTGGGCCTACTTTTGCAAGCATGAAATGCCAGTAGACTGACTTTCAAAATAATGAGACGAAAACACCGAATACTGACAAGGCTGAAAATCTAAATAGCAGACTATCACAACGACAACGTAAAATTCCAACTTACTACTCACATAATGCAATAATGAAAGTAACAACACACAGAGTCTTAACATTGCCCTACCACTTTAAATCTCCATAATAGGTACCTAACTCTGCCCTACACCCCTCCCATCAACCAATACCTGAGTATTCATAAAAAATCCCACTGCATTATTTCTGTAAACATCTAAACCACCCACATGAATATTCAGTGGAGTTGTATCAGATAAATACTTACAGTTAATTTATATACCTTGCACCCCCCCCCCGGGGGGACTGCACCCCCACAAACCCCCTACAAATTAAATATACCATATGTACTATGGTGTGGAAATGAGCATATTTCCGGTTCTGCTCAGCTCAGGAGAACAAAAGTTGGCATTTTCATTATTCATTCTTGTGAAAGACAGTAAAGATAAGTTTCAGTCATGTGACTTCAATAATGTCATCTCGGCTTTTTGAAAGTCGGTCTACCGGCATTTTGCTCTTGTAAACCCACACACACATATATATATATATATATATATATATATATATATATATATATATATAATTATATATATATATATATATATATATATATATATATATATATATATATATATATATATATATATATATATATTATACACACACACACACACACACACACACACACACACACACACACACACACACACACACACACACACACACATATATATAGATAGATAAATATAGATATAGCTAGAAGGATATAGAGATATGGATATATCTACTATTGCTTATAGTCAAAAGACATATGTGCATAAAAGAAATATGTGCATGCTGATTATCTCCAGTGAATGCAAAACATGTATATCTACTCTTAAGAGCATGTAATTCTCTCTCAAAGAAGGGGAGAAGACAGTGTTGATGCCAGATAATTCTGATGGCTTACATCCATCTAGCCTCTGAGGGGAAGGTTCTTAAACAAGTTTGCATTGTAGCTTGAGTAAGCTGTTTATGCAGAAGCAAAGTATATTTATTCAGCTGCTATAGTTATGCTGAAACTGAAAAAAATGCAAAGAGCTTTCATTTAAATCTACTAGTTTGTGCATGCATTTTAATATTAGTAGAAGGCATCCTATCGTGACAAAGGGTTAGTCATATGACTCTCTGTTCTCCTGTGGGAGATAACAATAGATGAAATAAAAATATCGACTTGAAGCTAATGAATCGAATAATTATTCATAGTCAACTTACACTCAGACAGCAATCACCATGAACATTTTTGGGTCTGATATGCTCTACCAGTATATCTCTTATGAAGGACAATTTTGCATTTTTTTGGGTGTGGGTATTTGCCTCAGGCCTTGAAGTGTACAGTTTTCTGTTTGCACTTTTTGTCTCGGGATATACCTTCCTTTGGTCTTACTACAGTACAGACATTCTTAGGAGAGCTATCATTTACTAATTATCAGATTTTATATACAGTTATTTTGATATATGTGTTTTATTAACATAGTCACACTGTATTCTGTATACTTCAAAACAGCTTGCATGTGATAACAGCACTCAGTGACTGAGAATGTTATCCTCTCATGCATGAATTTGGAATCATGCACTTAAAAAAGACAGGTACTAGCTCAATAAAAATAAAATGACTTTGACCAGAAGAACTTTGTTTTAGTCAATTTAATTAAGTGATGTGCACATAAGGTGTGATGATTCACAAACCTGGTATTGGAATTACATGACAGTGATCACTGAGGCCACACCCCTTCCTCTAAACCATAGGATAAATAACCAAGCACTTTGGCAGGCTGCATAAAGCCATAAGGCATCATAGCAGAGGATCCCTTGCCAGTGGAGCTGTTACCCGAGGAAACTTAATGTTGGCAGTAACTTCAGGCTAGGGGGTGTGGTCTAATGATTATCTCATCATACAGCTGGCTGACAATATGTGGGGAATTATTGTACAAAATATGGGACCTTAATTATAAAATTCACTTAACTTCTTAGAACAGTCACAGAAGCAGAGCTAACGTTCTGTCTTTACCTCTGAGTGTGCAGTGTTAAGTTACAGGGTATAGGTGAAAAAGCATTACTACATATTAGTCAAACAGTTTTTAGTATTAGATCAGCAGGTTGTTCTAAGTGTAAGCACCATACACTGATTCAAAGACTGTTTTAGTTGCAACAGGTTTTATAGATTGTGTCCAACCATCTTGAATTGTGTTTTATAGTAAGTATTCCATGCAGCTTTGCACAACATTTTCTGAACTCCATGCATTATTCTGAGACAAAGTGAGCATATTATTTTTTAAACATAATAAGTTTTAAAATATATGTCACACAGTGATAGACTAGTTGTTTGTATAGCAGTACACATTATAATGTAGTACCTCCTACTGTTATCACTGCAAGCTCAGATTGCATTAAATGATATCTGGAAAATGTATGTAAGCTACAAGTTTTTTGTTAAATGTGCCTTTCACCACATGGTATGACGTCTTTAGCTGGAATACATGCAGCCATAGTAGCTGAGCTTTGAAGAGGATGGTGCAGTGGTGTTCCAGAGTGGAGGGGCGATTGGAAATAAATCGACAGCTTTTGTTTTTAATAGTTTTAATGGCCTGTAGTGGATGAGGCTTTATTTTTTATTTATTTGAGGCTGTGGCTAACACGGGGAACCCCTATTCGAGTTGAGTAAGGAGAACTCTACCTATTGCAGCTCTAGCTAGCCTAGAGAGAAAAGGAACTATCTCCCCTGCCCAGAATAAATGAAGATTGATCTTTTTCTTTGTGTTTACAATGTGGTCAGGAGCGGCCTTAGGTCAACTGGTGCCCTAGGCAAAAGGGCTCCACGGCTCCCCCCACCACACCATCTGGTGCCCCCATCCTTGTCTACCTACACCAAATAAATACTGGAAACATGCCCCTACTGGAGCGGTGCCCTAGGCGGCCGCCTAGTTGGCCTATGCCTAAGGCCGGCCATGGGTTATGGAAATTAAGTGACTTGCCTGGCTGTAAACCAGCTTTGTATTAGTATAATACCTTGCAAGTCTCTCTGTGCTGAAGTGGGCAGCTCCTCTGTGATTGACAGGTGAAATGGGCATGTTGTGGTATGGAAAAGATGCATGGTTGACAGCCATGTAGATTTCAGTATGACATGCATACATTGACTGTTGATCATTCATACATTCATTGTTGATTGTGGAAGAATTGCAAGTAGTTTTTTTCCTTTGTTTATGCTGAAGGGCAAGCCCGTTTGCACCCTTCATGTGGGGGGCCTTCGCCCACCTCCATCCCCTGCACATGAAATATACCAACTCCGAGATCGCACTATGTTGAGGAAAAGGCTAACTATGAAGAGACAATGAATATTTATGCTGCCACTGGTATGAATGTTACTTTACTTTTCTAGGACATCACAGATTGGTTGATGGTGGGTGGGATTTAAGAGGCACTTGCTACTGTGCATCCTGCAAGGTACTACACTAATACCTTACTAATACTAATACCGTAAACCTAGATATTTAAAGGACATGATTGCTTCTATGAGATGTGCGATATTGGGATTTTTAGGAGTTTTTTTCCACATTTTGTGAGTTTGCAAATACTATGCTTTTTGTTTTGGAGGGGTTTGTTTTGGAAGTAGCTTATGGTTAATTACTCAGGAGTTAGAGGAGTAGAGGTCAGATTAAAGCTGGATTGGAATAGTTGAATATGAGGGTCCGGACTGAAAGATAATTATGTCATCTGCATAAAGAGTGGTAGGAAGCTTAGGGAGGTTGGAGGGTAGTTATTTAATAAGGATTGAAAATAACAGTGGGGTGAGTATAGATCTCTGGGGGCACTCCATTGTTAAGGAGTGTTGGAGAAGACAGGGATGAGCTGATTTGTTAAGAAATCTTGAAGCAGGTAACAGTGCTGGTGGTAACTGATTTCTTGGATGGCGAGTTGGAGCAGGAGGTGTCACTAAGTTCAAAGGCTATGGTAAGGTCAATGAAGTGTGCCCCAGAAAGGTTTCCTTTATCCATTTTAAGAAGGGTCTCATCTTTAAGTGACCATAGTGCTGACATTGTCCTCTGGCTAGCCCAAAATCCATGTTTATTAAGAGTTAGGAAGTGGTACTTCTGGATTTAATTGGACAGTTGGTTGTAGATTAGTTTTTCAAGCATTCTCCCAAGTGTAGGGGGGTGGAGATAGGGCAGAAGTGGAGGAATTTTCTGCCTGAGGCTGTAAGTAGTTTGACAGGAACAGTTTTTCATATGCCTGGCACTGTGTTTTGAGCTAAGCAGATAAGCAGGGGCTATAAATGTGAAGAAGAGGTATGGGAAGGAAGTCTTTGCAGAGTGAGATGAACCAAGGCAGTAGGTTGTCTGTATCAGGGGATGTATCCAGGGGTATGTTTTCTAGTAGGAAGTCAAATTTTTTGTGAGTTGTTTTCTTAAAATAGAAGAGGGGTAAAAGGTGTAGGCCTGGATGAGTTGGGGTGAGAAGAAGGATTTTTGATACTACGGAGGTGTCTGAATTCCTTGAGAAAGTGAAAGGTTGAGGGATTGCCTTGAGAAGTCTGGATGGTGATAGGAGAGGAGTTAGGATCTGTGGATTTTTGGGTTGTGAGAAAATTTACATCTTCCAGAAGAGTTTGGGTTTGCCTATAAGAGCAAGTTTGATTGTGTTACATAGAGAGATAAAGGCAGTATGATTTCTTGGTGAGGGAGTTTGTTTCCATGAAGACCATGCATTGTCCATAAATTTGATCAGTGGTTCAGTGCAGTTGTTAGCCTGGGCGGTTTGTTGTATTTGAAAAGATACTATGTGAAAGGGACAAAATTGTCTTGAAGTTGAAGGAGCGTATGGGTAAGAGATGTGGCAACTGTGTTGTGGACATGTAAGTTGGTAATGGGATACCAGCTGATAGTTGCTATGAGTTTTTTGTGATATTTTCTGTATTGGTGGTGGTGGATCTGCGTGTGAAGATAGCTAGTTTAGGAAGCTGCTTTTGCAACTGGTGGAAAATTTAGAAGGTTATTGGGGAGTGGTCACTGAATGTGGGTGGAAGAATATATACTTTGGAGATAATGGTAAGAATTGATGGCTGACTGGGAGATTTGGATGGAAGTGTCATTAACTAGTTGTATACGTTGTGTCTAGAAATTGGCTTAGAGGACTAAGGAGGTATTAGCAAACTGTTTCCTGTGGTCCAGTGGTACAATGTTTGATTCGCTCATGTTCCATTGCCTAAATTTATGAATCTGAGCATGTCACTTATCCAGACACTCTCTCGGGCCGAGTCTGAAAAAGGTCCATGGAGATCAGTGCTCTACCATGGAAAACAAACACAAATAAATGCAAAAACAGTAGAGTTGATATTGGGTAGAAATTTGACAATGTAATTTCTCAGAAGACCTAGGTAGTCTAGGTTAAAACCACCTAGAATAGCAATATTTTATACTTGCAGGAAGTTGATGTGATAATAATAGGAAGGGATATAAATTTGTTGAGAAAGACTGGAGGAGAAAGGTAAGTGACTGATATTAGAAGGTAACTGTCTTCCAGGATGAAAGTTTTAGAATGATCCAGTTGAGTTCAGTGACTGAGGAGGTACAGGAAGTACCAATATTTGGTACAATTGTTCCATATAGTTTTATCACCAACTTTGAAATGCTTTTGTTACAGCATTCCAATAATCTGTCAGAATAGTCTGCACAAAAATTATAGTAAATGCAAATGTATTTAACATGATGACAAAACCAAATGTTTATAACTGAAGTCTGAACTCAGATCTTATAGCATTTCATAGGTTCATAGGTGGTTATTAGACTAATGGCCCTAGACCCTTACAAGCCTAGCCATATTTATCTTGATTTGCTCCAATTTTCGATGATTAGGTCCGTGAAGTTCACAGAGGTGAGACTCTATGTTGATTAATACCAACTTCCTCTGTCCAGGAGAGACATGGTAGCCACCCGAGGAGTGAATCTGCAGTCACCCATCCACTGATCTAGGTAACGCTGGAAGATGGTCTGGGAGGGGCTCTTCTTTACATGAATACAAAGCTTGTTCCAGAGAAGTGGGAGATGTATCTATCTCGCCAACATGGCCTGCTCATGTCAGAGGCTAGGTTAAGATCTCTGGAATGAGAGATCCTCATGCAGTTTGATTTAAGAATGTTCATAGGTTCATAGGAGGTTACTAGGCTAACGGCCCTAGAGCCTTTACAAGCCTAGTCATGTTAATCCCAAGTATTTCCATTTGTTCTTTTTTTAAGTAGTTCACAGAACGAATTTATGAACAGAGTGAGTCTGTGATCAACACCGTCTACTCCTGTCCATGAGGGGCTTGGGTGCCACCCCAGGGGCGAATTTTCAGTCTTCCATCTAATTATCTAGGTTACATTTGAATATGACCAGTGAGGAGCTCTGTTTTATGTGAATAGGGAGTCTATTCCAGAGAAGCTACCGTCTCTGCGAGACATATCTGTCTCTCCAGCATGATCTGTTAATGTCACAAGCTACTTTGAGATCCCTAGGGCAAATTACTCTTGAGCCATTTGACTTGCGGATGTTCAGCATTTCCATTAGTACAGGGCAGGTGGAGATTGCCCTATAGGAAAGGAACAAGTCACCTCTCAGCAGCCTATAAGATACATTGCTTCTGAAATTAAGAACTGAAGGAGAATAGATTTTCCACTAACTTTGGACAAGGGTTTACCTGAGAAGGATATTATTCCTTCTACTGAAACCTTTTCTACCACCCCTAAATGTATTATAGATATGACTGTAGATAGTGATAGGATTAAGTCAGTGATTTACAACAACTGGAACATAATTTCTGGCAATAATGATCTACCAGTAGTTTTGGGTAGAACGCCATGTTTCGTGTACAAAAAAGTCAACACCATAAAGAACTTGTTAGAAAAAGATGACACTAAAATATCTCTACCCTCTTCTGATAGGTCTAAGGGTATGTACATGTGTTACAGTTGCAGCACTTGTAAATATATGCATGAAGGTCCTTCTGTCAGTTTACAACATCTCAGCTATACTATTAGTGTACCTGGTCTGTAGTACTTAGAATGTGGTATATATAGCTTTGTGTTCAGGACATTCTGCCTTCTATGTAGGCATGACTACCAGACACCTGAACAACCGTATTAAAGAACACTGTTATGCCATCAAAACTAAAGATGTAAATGATGCTTTATATAGACAGTTATTTGCACTTCATATAAGAAATTCACTTTTTCTATTGTGGAACATATAGCTAAAGATTTAAGGGGTGTCAAAATGAAAATCAGAGTGGAGAGAAGGAGACATTATGGCAGCTGAAGTTAGGGGCAGACAGCCTGCCTGGATTAAATTATATGGTTAACATTAAATGTTTCTTGGTTGATAGAAAACTGGCTCTTTAAATTTGTTGTATGTTTTATGGAAAGGTCAGGTTACTTTAAACCACAGTTTTAAACTACTGATTTTTATTCTTTTAATTGTATAATTGATTGATTGATGTTATTATGTTTCAGTGTGTGTGTGTGTGTGTGTGTATATATATATATATATATATATATATATATATATATATATATATATATATATATATATATGTGTGTGTGTGTGTGTGTGTGTGTGTGTGTGCGCAAGTTTTAATACATTTATATTTCTGAAGAAGTCTATTTGAAGAAAGTATTGATTAAACAGTGTTTACACTAATTTCCTTGTGGTTGTTCTCTTCTGCCTTCAGTGTTTTGTGTTATTTTTAGTTTATTCATACAGAGTGTCTTTTTTGGTAATTAACAGGGTTGTCAGCTTTCCCAGAGGAAATGGTAATGCATTTTTTTGCATTTAGCTTTAGTCCATGGCTTTCATACCAATCATTTACCTGCATTAACCCTTTCTGCATTATAGTAACATCATTGGGGGGCTCGAGGATTGCTCCCAATTAACAATTATTAGTGAATTTGGTCAGCCACAGGCTATCCAGGTTTGGTTGGACTTCTGGGAAATAAATTCCAAATAGTAAGAGACCCAGTGCAGAACCCTGTGGTATGCCCCTGGTGACTGGTCTTTTGACAGATGTGAAGTCACCCGCATTGACAGTATGTGTTCTGTCGGTGAGCCAATTCGCTACCCATCTGGTGATACAGGGATTAATTCCCAATTGTGAGAGTTTCTTTATAATATCTGAGTGAGAGATTGTGTCAAATTCCTTGGCTAGGTCAAGGTAGGTGGTACAAACTGACTTTCCATTTTCCAGGGCTTTGTTGACTTTCTCGAAGAAGTCAAGGTTTAACAGGCATGCTCTACCTTTAACAAATCTGAACTGTGTTGGTTTCCAGAGTTTGGAGATTACCTATGTCCTTGGCAATAACATCCGTAATAATTTCTTCCATGGCCTTGCAGATGTGGCTAGTCAAATTTATGGGCCTTTAATTCCCAGGGCCAGTTGATGGCCCCCCTTTGGCAGAGGAATTACTGTTGCTGTCCTCCATTTCATTGGACATAACCAGTTTGCAGGCTGTGGTTAAACAGAGATAAGAGTGTGTGTGCTAGATCATATTTTAAGTTGTTTAAAATGAAATCTGGGATGTTGTCTAGTCCCATTGATGCTGTGTTTTTGGCCTTGGACAGCACGGAGATGACCTGCTCATTTGAGATAAAAGGCTGAGAAATAGTGACAGGTATAGTTTGGGGCATGACTGGAGGAGACGGGGGGGGGGGTGAAGTTTTCTCTGAATCTGTCTGCTAGTAGGTTGGCTATTACTTCTAGTTGAACATGGGTGGTGCTATCCACAACCACTTTGCGCATAGCTGGATATTGCCTTTTTAGGTTTCAGAAGTAGTTAAAAAATGCCTTGTGATTATCCTTAGCTAGGGAGGCTATTTATGCTTCATAGTTAGCTTTGGAGGACTCAACAAGATCTCTAATGTGTTTGTTTAAACATGAGAGGGATTGTGTCCATTGTTGAGCTAATTCCCTCTTGTTTTTGGAGATTAGTTTCTTTCAGTTGTTGTATAGCATGTTTAAACTAGGGGTCCACCAGGGTGGCTTATTTTTATGGCAAGGCCAGGCGTTAATCCAGTTGGGTGCAGCCAATTCTATACAAATGCTTAAGTGGTTATACAGGGCATTGGTGTACACCTCTTCATAGGAGTCTGTGTTGTCTGTGCTCGGGGGGGGGGGGGGACTTGGAAAATTCTTATACCATCACTTAGTAGGAGGTAATTTGTCTTTGAAAAATTCTTAAGCATTTTTGAGCTTGATGGGGAGTCTGGTCTTATAAATACATTGAATGAGACTGATTCATGGTCCGATCTTACCAGGGAGGACATCACACGGCGGGGGTGGGGGTGGGGGGGGCAATGCATTCTCATGTTAGTAAGCACTGTGTCCAGGACATCTGAACCTCTTGTGAATGAACTAATTGTTCCAAAGCATTTTCACTGATAAAGTCCAAGAACCTCTGAGCCAGCATATTTGTGGTCATATATGTTTCGCAATGGATGGTAGAATAATTAAAATCACCCATGAGTAAGGTGTTGGGCTGTATGGCAAGTGACTCCAGTAAATCCAGTTATGTGGTATGCTTTTCCTGGTTCATGGTGGGGGATCTATAGCTAGCTATGATGTGGTAGGAGGCTTTGCCTATATTTAATTGGACATGGAGTGGCTCAAGAGAGTCATACAGTTTGACCAGTCTCAAGGTGTACTTATCTTTAATGAAGATGGTTACACCTTCTCCTTTGGATCTTTCATGCCTAGTTTGTGGACTGAATGTATGAAAGGCATTGTAGCCCTGCATGTCTGATGTGCTTTTGATGCCTTTGAACCATGTCTTGTTGACTGCACAGATGTCAGCATCTTCCAAGGTGAGGAGTGCTTCCAAGAGAGTGCAGCTTCTTGTTTAGACTCCTAGCACTAGGCAGCAGTACCTTGAGTTTATCTAGAGATGATTTTGTTATTTTGGGTTAGTTCAGTTTAAATGACCACAGCCAAAGAGCCTCAAACATTGATTAATGTATACTTAAATATAGTAGTGTCAGTGATGCAACAGATAGCACTAGGCTGCGGGTTCTGTTCCCACATCAGGTCAATGGATTGTACACACCACAGTACAGCATAAGAGGAGTGCTATATTTCTGAGTGTGTCGTCCTTCTAAAGAGACATTAAACTGAGAGCTCATATGGCTGAGTTGGTTGAAGCTCAGGTGAATTTAAAATATCCCTTGGAAGCTACCGAAAAAAGTAGGGGAAGTTCCCTTATGCCCTGGCCATATTTCACCAAGAAGTATATATACCAGCCTTGAGTCTCCCCCTGAACAGAGTCTCCTAGCCTAGTGGGACTAACCTGGTCAACAAAGGATAAACAAAGATAAATTAAGCAGCTTCAGACCATATAAATTAAATGGCTTTTAACAATACTTCTTTGATCAAGAATTTTGGACAAAGCCAAAACAGTGGTAGGACAAAGGCCCAAAATCATGGAAATGTTAAAATATTACTTTAATTTACTTAAAAAATAATAAAATAGCAGGTTCTGCATCAACATGCATTTTTGAACAATGAAAAATGCAAAACTCTAGTGGCTACCTTTATTTATTGATAGAAATCTTCAGTGATTTACCAAAAAACTGAAAATTATATGACAGCTGGGATAAAAATATCAGACAAAATCAGGAATGTTCTGCAGAATCAGGGATGGTAGAGAGGTATACTTCCAACCCTCTGTGAGGCCAAATAATTCTTCTGCTCAGCTCTGTTCCTTAATTCTTTATGACATAATAACTCCACAGCTAATCTGCAGATGAAGAAAGATTTGAACGATTTCTGATCCAAATAAACTGATGATCCAACAGATGGCATCTTAAAAAAAGACAGAGAGAGAGTGAAAGAGAGAGTGACAGTCTCACTCATACGTTCATAGGTTTATAGTTGTGTACTATGCTAATGGCCTTGGAGCCTTTTTCAAGCTTAGCCCCATAGGATTACCTTGGCATCGTGCCACCCGACATTAGTTCCCAGTACCTCTTGTCAAGTAGAGCCACTGGAGTGATCCCAGGGTGCATTTTCTATTTCCTAACCACTCCTCAAGATTTCTCTTGAAGATGGCCAGAGAGGTGCTCTGTTTGACATGTATGGGAAGTGTATTCCATAGCATGGGCAATCTCTGGGTTATGAACCTGTCCCGCAAAACAAACAACGTTCTCAGTAGAAAAAACACTTTAATGTGAAGAGCAAAGCTTTCGGATAAAATCCTTTATCAATACTGAAAATACAAATGCAAATGCAGAGTATATATAGGTCTAAAAAAGTCATATGACCGGCAGCCAAGAAGTCACATGACCCAATCATTAAAACAAAACATGTAGAAATAAATAAATATGCAAAGCTAAAAAATGCAACAGCATAATGCATACATGAAAACAAAAAAACATTTAAAAAAGGGAGACTGTATATTTTTAAAAAAAGCAAAGTTTTAACCTAAAAATCACATGTACAATCATATACATAAAGAGAAAATCTCATAATGTAGATCTACTCATTCTGACCAAAATAGGTTTAAGGCTGACAGTACTATTCAAACCAGGGGGTGAGTCACCCATCAATCTAATTATCCAGTTGTATTCTTTAATTTCTAATTTATTATTGATATCACCACCTCTGGGTGAGGGTGAAACATGGTCTATAGCTTTAAATTTAAATACATGCTGTTCACCAAAACATAGCCTGTGTTTATATAAAGCATTAGTGTCCACACATCTTCGGATTTCAGACTTGTGTTCTGTGATCCTATCTTTAAGTTTACGTGTGGTTTTACCCACATAGAAAGAGTTGCATAATACACAGGTAGCAAGGTAAACCACGTGGGTGGTAACACAAGTAGCAGTTACATTGAACCTAAACAGCCTCTTACTGACTGGGTGTTCAAAGATACCTAAATGTTCATCATCAATGTCATCACAGCACGAGCAATTATAACATTTTCGTGTGCCCATAGTGCTGGATGGATGTGTTGTGATATTTGTAGGAAAATCTTTGTAACAGAGGACACTCTTGAGGGTTCTCATGTTACGATATGCAAAAAATGG
The DNA here is from genome assembly GCF_019279795.1 of Protopterus annectens. Classification (NCBI taxonomy): domain Eukaryota; kingdom Metazoa; phylum Chordata; order Ceratodontiformes; family Protopteridae; genus Protopterus; species Protopterus annectens. The sequence goes on along the minus strand of NC_056729.1, from coordinate 449,921,385 downwards.
GACATTGCCCAGCATTGCTTTTAACTCTTCAGATGTCATCAAGATTAGCCAATTCTTATGGATAATACATTTGATACATGGTGTTTTTGTACTGAACGAAGTAACGTATCTTACTTTCATCTCATTCTGTCAACAACAACAACAACAGTCGTCCACAAATCGTTGAAAGAACTTTACATTATCTTTATATGGATTCAAACCACTAAGTAATTTTATGCTGTACATCAATTCAATCTCATCTTTTTTGAAGTTCAAAATGTGTTCATCTGAAACTACTATTCATTTTCTAGATATCAACTTGAGTCTTGACGGTGGTACACTTAGAACAAGCCTCCATAGAAAGGAAGTCTGTGCAGGAAGGTACACTCATGCAAGTAGTATGCATGCGCCACATGTCTTTAGAGGTACTGTCAGGTCTCAATTTTATAGAGCCAGTAGGTTTAACACGGAAGATCTCAGCTTCTCCGAACAGTTGAATGAGATGATAGCTGATTTCACTAATAGTGGTTATGATGCTACCATCTTAAATAATGAGAAACTAAATGTGTTAGAGGGAAGAAAGTCAAGGGTGGCCCCTGTTATGTTAAATGACGCCATAGAAACACAAGCTGTTGGCTTGCTCAATGTGTGCATACAGAATGAGATGAAAGTAAGATACGTTACTTCGTTCAGTACAAAAACACCATGTATTAAACGTATTATCCATAAGAATTGGCTAATCTTGATGGCATCTGAAGAGTTAAAAGCAATGCTGGGCAATGTCCCATTTTTTGCATATCGTAACATGAGAACCCTCAAGAGTGTCCTCTGTTACAAAGATTTTCCTACAAATATCACAACACATCCATCCAGCACTATGGGCTGCGAAAATGTTATAATTGCTCGTGCTGTGATGACATTGATGATGAACATTTAGGTATCTTTGAACACCCAGTCAGTAAGAGGCTGTTTAGGTTCAATGTAACTGCTACTTGTGTTACCACCCGTGGTTTACCTTGCTACCTGTGTATTATGCAACTCTTTCTATGTGGGTAAAACCACACGTAAACTTAAAGATAGGATCACAGAACACAAGTCTGAAATCCGAAGATGTGTGGACACTAATGCTTTATATAAACACAGGCTATGTTTTGGTGAACAGCATGTATTTAAATTTAAAGCTATAGACCATGTTTCACCCTCACCCAGAGGTGGTGATATCAATAACAAATTAGAAATTAAAGAATACAACTGGATAATTAGATTGATGGGTGACTCACCCCCTGGTCTGAATAGTACTGTCAGCCTTAAACCTATTTTGGTCAGAATGAGTAGATCTAGATTTTCTCTTTATGTATTTGATTGTACATATGATTTTTAGGTTAAAACTTTGCTTTTTTTAAAAATATACATTCTTCCTTTTTTAAATGTTTTTTGTTTTCATGTATGCATTATGCTGTTGCATTTTTTAGCTTTGCATATTTATTTATTTCTACATGTTTTGTTTTAATGATTGGGTCATGTGACTTCTTGGCTGCCGGTCATATGACTTTTTTAGACCTATATATACTCTGCATTTACATTTGTATTTTCAGTATTGATAAAGGATTTTATCCGAAAGCTTTGCTCTTCACATTAAAGTGGTTTTTCTACTGAGAACGTTGTTTGTTTTGCTGGACCTCTTGGCATTTGTGTTATGAACCTGTCCCCCCAGCATGTTCTGTTGATTATGGTAATGAGGCTAAGGTCTCTGGTGTGTGTGATGCGGAGGAATTGGGATTTCTTTAGATGTTGCATTTCTAACAGAGCTGGGTCAGACATGGCTTTGTAAGTCAAGCAGAGATCACCACTAAGTAGGCAATATGAGATAGAGAATACATGGAGTTTTTTGAGTCTGTCCATATAGGACAAGTATTTAAGGCCTAGGATCCTCTTCGTGAGGTACTTTTGCATCCAATCCAGTTGTTGCGGGTGTCTAGTGAGGTACATGTCAAATGGGGCATTGTACTCGATGATTGGTCTAATGAGGGAAGAGTAGAGGAAGACAATGACCTCTTTCTTCCTGGATGCAAAACCCTAGTAATGAGATGTGCCACATAAAAGGACTTTCTGACCACAGTAGCAATGTGGTGGTCAAAAGAGAGGTTGCTGTCAACCTGTGTTTCCATTTAATCTTTTGGCCTCGA
>NC_056729.1:449735448-449918720 GCF_019279795.1 Protopterus annectens | reverse complement strand
CAGTCAATCAGAGACTGCCTGTAAGCAGCCAAGATAAATACCTGACATCTGCACATCTGTGCAGAGGGCAGACCGAAAGTAACTAGCCAACAGGTTATGCATTAGGATGAATGTTCTGGCAGATAGATGTCTGAAACTGATAGGTATACTATTACTACATGACAGCAGTCCTCAATGACATGTCCTAAAAACATAGTAGTCTACAGTTAATATCAACATATCAAATCAATATCCAATAGCAGATGCATAAAAACATAAAGGCAAACACCAAGAACATGATAGTCAGTACTCAGAGTCAAGCTTTGCATGCAGCGGTGTATGGTTCCAGTAATACAATGTGCAATCTACTCTTACTTGGAAAAGCACTGTTAAAAGTACTAATATAATGATATAAAACATGCATATGTGACTGCATATAATGTGGGATATTACCCAAGTATGAAACACATACAAAGAGAAAAGATTGTGGCATTGCCCATGCATAGTCAGGTGTTCCATACAGTATACTCACACCCCTTTCTACTATAACGACAGCACATATAGGCATGTTATGTACATGGAATTAAATACACTAATTAAAGATGTCATTACCCTGCTATTTTATCAGATGTGAATGTGATCACTGGTTAGCAGGGCTGAGCTATGCTTAGCAGATGCAAGCAATACTTAAATGTAAATGCTAAGCAGAATTGCGTACTGGTAAGCGACGCCTACACGGTATAAGCACCTATACATTTAACCATATGTTAGCAGAGCTTACCATCATGCAAACCCACAAAAAATGCTTAACGCTACTCAAAACTGCCTTAACCACTCTGTATCCAACAGTCCTTGTTCTATCTAGCAACAAAATAAAAAGCCATTGCAAGTCTTGAACCTAGGACCCTGTAAACTATCATCACAGCAGTTAACCACTAAGCCATCTGAGCTGTGAAGATGTTTATTGTTTTTCAAATATACCATTCAGTACACATACTGAATAGTAGTGAACAACTGCTTTGACTACTACAATTGTTTAGTACTTGTAAGTGAAAATGGTATTGAATCAGTCATATTCTTATATGTAAATATACACATAGATTAATATGGTGGGATACATCTGAGACGGTATATACAACACTCCTGTTTACACATAAAAGGATATAGATATATGTTTATATATATATATATATATATATATATATATATATATATATATATACATATATATATATACATATACACACACACACACACACACACACACACACACACACACACACACACACACACACACACACACACACACACACACACATATTCAATGCACATATATATATATATATATATCTCTCTCTCTCTATATATATATATATATATCTATATCTATATATCTATATATCTATATATATATATATATATATATATATATATATATATATATATATTTATATATATATATATATATATATATATATATATATATATATATATATATATATATATATATCTCTCTATATATATATATATATATATATATATATATATATATATGTGTGTGTGTGTGTGTGTGTGTGTGTATGTATATATTAACATATCCCCATGACATGCAGTGGAGTCATACCTCAGCACAATAACTCTCAACCTGTTAGTGCAAGGGAAAGTAATGTATGTATTGCAGTTTTAAATGTAGAGTGTTGCTACAGTGACAGGGTTTGTGCCAACATACATGTTGTGAAGGAAGACTCTTCTGAAATTGACATGTACACCATCAGTTGCTGGCAGACATCATAAAATCATCATAGTGAAGTACCACACAAATCATAGCAATGATCCTATGAAATACAGAAGCAATATGAGCAATAAACATGGACATTCTGAAACAATCTGGTCAGTCATGAGGTATACACAGAACGCCTTAGTGCGTGAGATGTGGAGCAAGCCTGACAAAGGGGATGTTTCACACATACTGGACTAGATCAGCTCACACAGTTGATGCATTCACACCCTCCTTTCTGTCCTAACACATATTAACTGGAGGATCAGAGATCCCAAGCCACATTCTTCACACTAGTTTGTGATATACATCTTAACACCAGCCCACTGCTTTGTCAGAAATACACAACACGTAATGTGGCCAGGTAACAGTACATCTGACAAATATTTGGATATAACATCACACTAGGGTAAATACACTGTGCTGCTAGGCATGTCACCAAGCACTGTCTACACTACAGGCAGACTGCCACAACATTAACCCAATTTACCTATGGGAGAATATACATGTAATTGCAAATATAGCAGGCACTACAAGTGTGTAACAGCATGGAGTAACAGACACCAGTGTGAAAGTGCATACCCATAACCGATCTCAACACAGTCACAGGCACATAATGGTAAGCCTAAGTAATAGTAGAGTCTATGGCCTGTGTGAACAAAAGTCATCATCATGTTTTCCACTCACACACTAACCCTACATATACTGGCCCAATTCACAGTGTAGTCTGATGCCTGACTGTGGTATGGGACATGTCTCACTTTAGCCCTACAAGCCTATAGACTAATAGGGTATCAGAAACTGGGGCAGCATGCACTGTCAGATATAACAGGACCAAGAACATTGACATCTACCCCAGTCTGTGCACAGGCCAAATAACATGATCACAATAAACTGCTATATAATACAGACACTCTGTCAACAATCACCATAAGTACACAAACCTCAATACTGTACAGACTACCACAGAATATCCAGGTTTTGTCCTCAACTATTAGGCCTCCTACACATTACATGCCTGGCACTCTGATATATAGCTGGCTTGATATCAGGAATTATGTCAGTAAATAATGGTATACTGTACATATCCATGTCTTACTGCATGACATATGAACAAAGGGTGACAGACTTTGTGGAAAGAGGGACAAACACAGGGCCAATATTGACATATTGCAGTAATAAACTGAGAACATTGCTGGTGTAACAGGCTTTGTTGTGACATATCTCTTCTGAGGGAAATGAAGTCAGTAACAAACATGGATTTTACCATTTCCTGAGTGTAATCATCAAAGTATGCTACTGCATTTATGAAGACAGAAAATGTGTGAGTAACACACCAAATCTCAGGCTCCAAACTCTGGCCACTCTGCAGATAGCCCTACAGGTGAGAGTTTTCTCAGCCTCATAACACTGTCATGCCAGACTTTAAATCATGCAGAATAGCCATATCCACACAAACCCTGTTAAACCAAAATATAGAACAGCAATACTTACATTCTGTCCCCATGTCTGGAATATCCCCCTCCAGTTTGTTGACCTGTCTCCACAGTGTTTGTTGTAAGAGGTATTTCCAACTACCCTCTGTGATGCTGTTTGTCACACACCCACATGAAGTCCTGCTCACAGTGAGGGAGAAAGGCCAACATCCACTTGCACTACTTACTTATAAGAGTGCATTTCCATGCAATTGGCTATAGGAATGATACCAAAAGTGTGCCACATGCAATTAGCAAGTGGAGGACTCCAATTCTTGCACAAACCATCAGCTGATCATGAGCATTACCTGCTAAAGTCAAGCTGCTGCCTATGCAAAACAGATGCATTTTTCCACATCTACCAGACAGGGGGAGAGACAGACAGACAGAGTGATAGAAAGAAAGAGAGAAAGAGCCAAGCATGTTTGTGTATGATCTGTGGGTAGAGAAAAGTCTCTGGGTATTATAATTGTTGCCTATATATAAATTTATGGCTGTGTATTGTCTGCAATAGCCTCTATGGTGTTTGACAACTGTTGGCCTTGTAATGTGACATTGGGACACGTGTCCTCAATATGAAAATGTAACAAACCCCACCCTGTAATGGATCCTATTTACACAATCACTCACTTGCCAGTACTGAATTTCAACCCCCTACCTAGCTATGTATTGGTACTGCAGTGTTATGCAGTTATCACAAGCGCCACAGTGGTTATATGTTGGAGAGTTGTCCAAAGGCATCTTTGAATGTGAGTGACATCAGCTGCAGTGCTAAAGGCGGGAAGTGCAGTAAGTGAATGACAGGACCAGAATTAGAATTCCTACCCAACTAGGTTGTTGCACTATGGTATTATGCAGTTATCACAAGCACTATGGGAATTATATGTATTTATTTATTTTATTTTACATTTGTTGACTGGGAAAGGGCCCGGGGACAAAAGCTCCATATATTCAGACATATGAGATTTACATAATATAAGAATACAATCTAGCATATCAGATGAAAAAAGAAACAGTATAATTATAGTAAAGACACAGTTCAACAGGAGAAATTACCTGTATGTCAGAGTATAATATCACAAGGAAGACTCCATATATTCAGACAAGCAAAATTTCACATAATATAAGAGTATAATCTAGCATTTTGGAGGAAAAAAACAGCGTATTTATAGCAAAGGTACAGTCTGACAGGTAATGACATATGTCAGAGTATAATAACAATATAAGATGCAAGACATTTGCCTAGTAGTATTAATTTCTCACATAGAGAAAAGAGTAAACGTTGTACTGCAATCATCTGCTAGTTAAAGAATATGAAATAGTAAGGAAATACTGATAACCTGTTGACAGCTAATAGTAGAGCTGGCATATGTTATATGTTTGAGAGTTGTCCAAAAGTATCTTTGAATGTGAGTGACATCAGCTGCAATGCTAAAGGAAAGGTGAGGGAAGTGCAGTAAGTGTGAATGACCACAAAAACAGGTGTTAACAAAGACGCACACACTCACAGTTGCCAGGACCAGGATTAGAACTCCTGCCTACGTAGTTTGCTACACTATGGTATCACACAGTTGCCACAAGTGCCACAGCAGTTTTATGTTGAATAGCTGTCCAAAGGTATCATTGAAGGTGACAATATGGAGTCACAATGGGTGACAAATAGGGGGATACTGTAACTATTGCTGTCTGTGCTGCTTGTGTTACATGGTTGGTATTAGCAGAGATATTCAGACATATGTACTGTTTTACACTGTGATGTATTATGTCATCGACTACTGACAGATATAATTATTTGCTCACAGTTATTTACTGGGAAATACAAGATGAATGATTCTGAGTCCAGCATTGTGGTTCACAGCCCACACATTCTTGCACACTCCTGCATTCTGGAGGGGTAGCTACAGACACTTGCTGATGGGTCTGTGTAAATGATCCAGCACCTTGGTAGTATGGTGGCTGAGGATCCCCTTGTTGTACATATATCAGCTGAACAGAATGACCATACCTCTCAGCTGTACAGATTCACCCAGGTTTCCCAGAGGCATGGCTCATATATGTGGTCAGTTCCCCATTGTGGTTTATGAGCAGGTTTGTAGCCACCCATTACTGGGTTTGCATGCAGGGGTAGTATGGGCACACATCAGAGTTTCATAATTCATGCACTCCATAATGTCCATGCATCTACACCCCCCAATCTGTTATTTTATCCTCGTCCTAACATTATACAAGTGATATCTGGCAAGTATCCCTATAGTTGACCATTCATGCCAGTGGTATTTATGGATTGGTCCATAGTTCATGCAGTAGGACATGGGGAGCATGCTGCTGGGATTTGTCAATATGGCCATGCATTTGTGTTCTGCCGACTGTGTTAGTTTGTTATTTGGGACCCAATGATATACCATACATTGGTACTACAGGTGAGGCACAGGCCATTGACACAGGACTGTAGGCCATTTGGTAGTGATGCAGGCCATCTGTAGCAGACCAGCGCATTTTGTCACTCCTACATTCCCAGGCTGTGAGCCAGTGGATTCCCCTGGGGTGAAAGGGGAAGTGTGCAAGGTGTTAATGGTAATAGTTCCTGTACATATTGACCCATTGGTCCAGATGCATGCAGGGTGCTGCTTACAGCTAGGGACACACCTGCATAGGACACCTCTTTAGTATGCTGCATTCTGTGGGTATTCCCATACAGAAGTGGGGTCATACTGTACTCATTCCCAACAGCAAGGATATGACCTGTGATAAACCTGTGGCTGATGGTGGGGTGAACTGAGTGCATGTGTGATATGGAAGCTACTTGCAGCTAACTCACAGATATACCTGGGACATTCCCTTTATGCTGCCTTGTGCAGGGACACAGGCAGTCACTTATTACTTCATTACTGTGCCTTTTGTGGTCTGCCAGTGATTGTCCAGACTACATCAGTATTCCATACAACATAACCAACTAATGTGCTGCTAACCTGTATGTACAATTCCAAAATTGTGTGAAGATGACAGTTAAATTTTATGCACTCTGTCTAGGGTACTTTCACCTGTGTACTGTGTGTATGTATGTGCCCACATTCATGGCATGTCCATCTTTCAGACAGTGACAGATACTGACATCTGGACAGTGAATATGGACGACTGCTGACATGGGTATTGCTGAGAAGCATTGTGGTTGGCACTGCAGTTGTCAGAACATGGCCCTGTCATCCATAGTACTGCCCATAAGCCACTGAGACACAGCCCTCCATGCCTACATGCTGACCACTTCCACACAATATTGAACACATTGCAACCTAACACATGGATCCCTGCATATTGTACACATGCAACAATCTATCCTGTACTCCACTGTTATTACACCTCACACTTACATGTTACTGAATTTCTACATGGGATTGGGGGGGGGGCACACCTGACGTCTTTAACCATTTGCTATGACTTTACTGGTATTTCAGGTACTCTGTTGGCTTCCATTTCATTTTGAATTCTGACCTATCATGCAGTCTGGAGGCATATCAGTAGTGTACAGATATTTGGTTTTATTGACTTACATTTCAGTTTCAGAGTTTTTACCCTTCAGAACTGAAAAACACCTGCCAGACCTGTTGTCTGTCTGTGTAGGTCTCGAGGGGGGGCTGTTAACCATTGCCATCAATTGGAGGCCTTAGCCCAGCCTTTCTTTATGGTCATCTACACCAGTCCTGCTGGCTAAGGCTGGTGTTGGGTATGTGAGCCACACTGACAAGCATGTGTGTGTCCTATGGACACGCATTTGGGCCACTACATGTACTGCAGTGGGATTTGTCACCTTGTCTAGTACTGCCTAGTATGTTGACAGCAGTATTTGTTATGGATTTCATGCTGCCCATATAGGTGTACACTATCTGCTGCCATCCCATTCAGCCTCCCGATTCCCTTGCATGCTCATGTCCATAGATACTTCTATCAGAACATTATACTCCATTCAGCAATTAATAGGAAGACTGAATTACCTTGTGGACATGCCAGTATTGAGGATGGTGCTCGAGGGATGACCATGTCTGATGCACATAGTACACACCCTATACATGGGAAAGCACAGGTAGTGTCATGTATGGGATACTTTTTACTGTATGTGCGAATCAGAGAGAGGTGTCAATCCCTGGGTCCCTACCGTGTAAGTGTATGTGCTATACATTGTCTCTTTGTCAAGGACTGAGCATACTGGGCACGCCTCCTTCTGCCTACATGGGCAGGCACAGGTAGTTCCTCCTCTGAGTCCATGTGTACCTGTGATGGCCTTGGCAATGGTGGGGGGCTGTGTGGCCTTGCCCTGTGCCATTCCTGCTGCATTCTGCAGGATCATATTGTGTAGCATGGGACATATTATGAACATTTGTGTACATGTAGATGGAGAGTACTGCAAAGCTCTACCAGATATGTCCAGGCAGCGGAACCATGACTTGAGCATCCCAAACACACACTCTATTATGATTCTGGCTTGTACGTGTGCCTCATTATGGAGTTCTTGTTCAGGTGTGTGCATTTCTGAGGGGCGTCATCAGTCACGGCTCCAGTGCATAGCCAGTATCCCCCACTAGGTGGCCATATGGGATGGCCCCACTGGCAAATGACTGGTACGACTGTGTCATATGCCAGATGTGGGAATCGTGATAGCTTCCAGGACTGCCGGCACACACATTCAGGATAATGCCCAGGGCATCGCACATGACCTGGCAGCTGATGAAGGGGAAGCCCTTGCGGTTTATGTAGACCCTACCCCACTCACCAGGTGGTGATTTGATGTGCATGGGCATGCAGTCTATAGTACCTTCAGTCTCAGGGTATTCTGCTATTTGGTGGAAGAGATGCATATTGCTGGTCAACGTCTCACGGGTGTTGAGGAAATATATGTGCTCACCGACATGTGATGACATGACATCCTGGAACTGGTGGAGTACCCTGGATGCTGATGCCTGTGAGAACCCCATGATATCCTCAGTTGCCCTTTGGAAGGTACCTGTGGCTAGTATTCTTAACCATACACATACCTTGGTATCCAGTTGGATGCGTTCCCCTCTGTTGGTTTTGTGTGTGAGGCGTGGCCGGCACAGCTCAACAATTTGCTGTAGAATGTCCCTGTCCACCCTATAGCGCTCCACTATCTCCAGCTCATGTAGTTCCTGATAGGTTACCCTGGGTCTGTACACTCTTCTCCGTCTCCTCACTGTGGGTTGGTTGTCAGCATTCACATTCTCACCACCCTTAGCCTCTTGCACATATTCATGTATTATAGCAACAGCAGTCCCTAACATTTTGTTAGTTTTGTCAGGTAAAATTTCCCCATCTGTGTACACCAGTGGTGTAGAATTTGTGGGAAAATCCAGACTGGAAGGGGTTTGCATAGTTTATAGTAGTGTGCTAGGATGTTCCATGTGTAATTAGATGATTCTGATACATTTCGCCTGCCAGCTATGCTAGTTCTGCATGATTGCCTTCCTACTGCTGTTTTCCTTCCTATTGTCTTCCCGTTTAAGCTCTGAGGTGGGCTGTGCATATCCAGTGCTCAAATGTAAACACAGCTGCTATTTCCTGTTTTTTTGTTTTTTTTTTTAAACCCGGTGCGCAGTGTGCTCACCCGTTTAAGCAATGTAAACACTGCTAGGCAGCCTCAGACATACCCCCTTCCTTAGCTGTGCTTAGCTAAGGGCAAACACAGGCCACAGAGCTCCAATAAGCTTGCAGCATGCATGACACACCCCCTTATGAGATCATCCACGTCTTAGACTTGTACAATGGTGTGGCTGCACCTACACGTTTGGGTGCAAGCTAACACTGAGAGGAAATCTGAGATTCAGTATCAATCCCCTCATTTGCATAAACCAGAATGCCAATTCATAGTTACCACACTCACACAGAGTCTTCCCCTTAGCAACCACTATTCCCTGGTATTGTTGTCTTATCCATGCCATTGACTATTATGGCAAAATGCTGATTTGGGTTTAAAAGCTTATTTCTAACTTTTTTTCTTATTTTCTGCCCGATCCCATTTGCGCACTGCTTCCCTATGCTTAAATGGCCAAAATCGGGCAAAATAAAATAAAAGTTATTTTTTATAATTTTGCAACTATTTATCATGCCAATGGCCATATATTTGGCCATTGGCATGCCTACTCCATTGAATAGATGCTTTCTTTAGAGCTGTCATGCCTCTGTTTTGTAATTTGCAGAAATGTATTCGGTTAGTAACTGAATACATTTCTGCAGGTTACACTATTCCTGCACAAATGGCTCCCTGCTTCCTGGATTGCTAATTCACCTCATTTGCATGGTTTTCACCAGCAAATGAGGTAATTAGCATATAACAGTGGTGTCCATGCGGGAATAGTGTAGGCGCGCTCATGCATGTCTCTGGGGCTCATTCCTGGATCGCTCTGTGGCCATATTGCATGCAGCAGCTTTTGCACTATTCAGGCACTCTGTGCAGAGTTTGCTGTATCCAGCCAGTAGTTTCACAAACACCAGAATCACCATAAAATAATGCCAGGAAACAAACCACTTGTTCAGCAACACTTCAACAGCAATCCAAAGCAAGTCAAACCCACCTAAGTGGGGAGCTACATCCCCCACACCCTCCTATTTGTGGGCTGCACCCCCCACCCCCCTCCTAATTCAATATACCTACTCTAAGATCACACTATAGTGGAAAAAAGGCAAAGTTCACCATGGTGCCAAGTGGTTTTGTTTCATGGAGTTATTTTATGGTGTTTCAGGTGTTTGTGAAGCTACATCTTAGGCAACTTCCTCTCATCATTATGAAGTTCTTCGAAGTGGAATTTTGGTAAATAGAAAAGATAGATACCCTACAATGAGTTTTTACTGCAGTTGGTGGACGAGTAATTTAAGTGTGAGAACTTAATGTTGCAGTTAGTATTGCTGCACTGTATTATACTGTGAAAGCTGATGGTGTGCTTTCCAGAGGTTATTCCCCTTTTCATCACTGTGGTGTGACCATGGAATTGGTATATAATTTAGGAATTGTGGCAGCAAGCCCCCCATATCAGTGTGTGCAGGGCGGCTTTCCCCTTCATAAAAGTATTTTTTGTGAGTTTTTTTTTATTTTTTTTTGGGGGGGGGTCACAGTTTTCAATAAACAGCAAACTGAAAAACAAATCACAAATTGCTCATAGATAAACCTGATGTAGGAGGGAAGTAAGTTTTGAGATGTAGAAGTGTAAATAGAAGTGAGCCAGTGTGGATATGTTCCTGGTCGAGGCTGGAGCAAAGATGGCCAGGCCATATTCAAGCTGAGCTAAAAGGACTCTCTTTTCAGGAGGCTTGGAGAAGTTGAGAAAGATTTTTCTAACCTACAATAAGTCCAGGAGGTGCTGAGTAATAGTCATAAGCAAATTGAGGAAAGCTATCAGTGTGGATGCACTGAGGAGTTCTGATGTATTCGAGTGTGTTCATTGGGATTTGCAGAAGACAGTTCCCACGATGAATGCTACAGACTTTTAACAACAGTTTCAGAAACTGATTTGTCAGTTTGGGTATTGTTTTCACATCATACTGTCGTCTGGGTGAATGATGTCAAAAACTAAGAAGAGCGAGCCTCATTTCATGAAGTTTATGAAATCTAATGAATGTACTGAATTCTTCACAAAAGTTTATGAGCCGAGCCGACAGCTTTAAGTTACATCACAGGCTAACTCAACAGTAAGACACTGAAGAAATCCAAACATCTTGCGGCCCAGAGTATGGAACTTTAACTGCATGCAATGTAAAGCATCTTCATCACAGTAATAGATGTGGCAAATCTCCAGATTGTTTTTTGCCTGGGTATATGATGGGCACAGCAGTTAGGTGCTGAGGCACATAAAGTACAGTCATCTTCACCATGCCAGCCAAACTTTATTCGTGAACTGTTCTAATTATTTGAGAATGTTCAACCTATTTTCAGTTGTGGCAGACTGATTAAGTATGTTTGTTTTTCCTACCTGGATCTGTGCACTGAGAAGAGAAGTGGAATTGTAATAACGACTATGTGTGCGGAACACATAGTAAGAGTATACCTGAGCATAACAGTATACTGCTTGCTTTATTATGTGCAGTGCCATCTTTCTGATCATGGAACAAGGAAATTGGCATGCCACCTTTACATTCTTGTGCTCAATATTAATACCAGTAGTACAGTAGGTTTACAAAATGAATGTTCATCTTCTTGGTGCTAGAATGCTATAACAGAGATAAAGAATCTTAACAGCTTATTTGCTCGATGAAGAAAGCATTCATAAATCCCACTCAGGAACAGACATCTAGTTTAGCATCCAAACAAACAATTGCCATCCTGCAAATCAAATTCTAATTCCACCTCCACACAGAGCAAGAGTAACAAATTATATGAAATGCAGTGGAAAAATAGTATAATCTGAAGGTAAAATAATAACCAGCAGTTCATGGTTTCAATCCACTGCATTAACTGCCAGGCTTCGTACTCTCAACACTCATTTTATTAATTTTCTTAAGACTATTCCAAGTTCCATAAGTAAAACCATATGTTATCTGCTCTGACATCCTGAACTATTACCTACCCATGTTTATGTGAAGCCAAAGGTACTTATATAACAATATTTTAATAATCTTATCTGAATGCTTAAAGCATATACATTCTTGCTTTAATTGATATAAGAATCTTATTTGCTGGATCCTTTTTAGGTTCATAGGTTCATAGATTATTACTAGGCTAACTGCCCTTGTGGGTCATTTTAAGACTAGCCAACTACCCCATGTGAGAATCAAACCCTGCACCCAGTGTTTGCAAGGTGAATACCTTAACCATTATGCCAACCTCCTACCCTTAACACTTGATCATTTATAACTACAGTGACCAGTCTTTGGTGTTATCCTAGTTGACTTTTATGTATCATATGTTTGGTGGGATCATATTGTTGAATAATAGCTGTGGGGTTTTGGGATTATTGGTTGACACTAGATATTTCACCCCTACACCATGATATCACCATCTCAACCCTCACACATTCAACTCCTACTGTATATCATTTACATCACTTCCCTCACTCTGCTAACCACCATTACCAGTTACCAAACACCACTTACCTACACGCTATTCATTCCTTACAAAGGAGCATCCCCCAATACTCCAAACCCCATACCATATTTACAACTAACCCTATACAACTATTACACCACCATAATTCACTACCTCAGACACAAGCTATGCCCATCAAATAGCCAATCCCACACCACTCTTAATTACACAAAACTCATCTACAAACTAGTCAAACTTGATGTACACCTGAAAGCAGCACTAGTATGCTGCGGTGACATACACCCCAACCCAGGCCCACTCAGACCAGATAGACCAATCCCAGTCCTAAATACAACCCTACTCCAAAGGCTCACAAACTCACTCCTCATCATAAATCTAAATATTAGAAGCATCTTAAATAAGGTCCATGACCTCCATGCCTTAATCTCCTTTTACTATTTAGATATTGTCATTCTAACAGGGACCTGGCTTAAGCCCCTGATTCAAGATAATGATATCACAGCACCACACTACAATATAATCAGAAATGACAGAGTAGGAAAAGGGGTGGAGGAGTAGCAATACTATATAAACCTCACATTATCTTAGAAAAACTAGGCATAACAACACCATACTTAGATAACACTGAACTCATCCTCACTAAACTGAAACTTAACCCACATAAACACATCAACATTATAGGATGCTACTTCCCCCCCAGGGAACAATATTACCATCACAGAAAAACTACTAGAATGGATAACCAACACCCTTCCCCAAGAAAACATCCTATTAGGTGACCTTAATATTGACTGGGACAACTGCTCCAGTCAAAACCCTATCTCCCATATCAACCTACATGGACTAACCCAACCAATAACTTCCTCCACCAGAACAGACAAAAGAACCAAACATCAATCTATACTAGACTGGATGCTAGTATCTCATCCTTCACATATATCTCACCCTGGGTGCCTCCCAGATGCCCTCAGCTACCACCTACCTACATTTCTAATAAGAAGCAAAACTCCCCAATTGACCCAAGAAACTGTCAGGGAATGTAGGAATAGAAAAAACTTCAACCAACTCAAATTCAATAATGACCTAAAACTATGTAACTGGACCCCCCCCTAAAAACTTTGGACTTTGATGAAGCAGTACTATACTTCAATACTACCTTCATTAACATACTTAACCACCATGCCCCTCCTAGAACTACAAGAATCAGAACTAAACATGCACCTTGGCTAACTTTAAATACTAAAACATTACTCTGAGATAGGAACAAAGCATGGACAAACTTTCATAAAAGCAAATCCCAAATAGACAGACAAACATACCGCCAGTTATGTAACAAAGTCAAACAACTTATTAAAGTAGACAAAATCTCCTACTACCAAAATATGCAGAATAAATATATTACCAAACAAATAAGAAAAACAACAAATGCAGCCACTGTGGATAAACTTCACCTTCTCCAAAACAAACTGAAGCAGCAACAATGTATATCAAAAATGGAGATGAGAAGACCACAGCATAAAATTCAATGATTTATTGTAGAACCAATTTCAATGTAGAACAGATGACACCAGTAAGCACTTTCACATCAAATAGATGCTTCATCAGACTTCATTCACATTGCACATCACTTCCTGTTTAAATACATTCTCTAATCAACATACTAATAGAATAACTAAATAATTAAATAATTAGTCAATTACCATGTTAAAGACAAACACTTTGTTAAAATGTAAAATGCTAAAATTAAGATAAAATTGCTTAAACCTCTTAGCAGCCAACAATGGTTTTATCGAAGCCCTTTCATTGAGTCCAGGTAATTTATCAGCTTGCAGCTTAACTATCCAATATAATTCATTCTGTTCAGTAACATTTTTCTTGTCTCCCAACCTTAAACTGTAACCTATACAGCATATAACCATAAATTAGAATGTATGTGTTTTATTCAACATTATGTGCTTGGCTAACGCACTTCTTTCAATATCCCCATTGCAAATAGCCGAAAGATGCTCTCTAACTCTGTCACAAAGGGATCTGTTCATCATGCCTACATAATATGAATGACAGTCATTACACACTGCCAAATATATCATATCATTAGTAGTACATGTAGCATTTACTCTGAACTCATATCTAACATTAGTTGTATGATGTACAAAAACATTATCTGGACTTAATACCTTACATATATTACATTTTCTACATGGTCTTAAATAGGGTTTTGATATTCCCTTCACTGCATATGACTGTTTATTTGACTTACACAATAGTCTCTTTAACTTCTTTTTATTCTTATACCTAAAACAAGGTTTATCAACCACTATCTCTTTAATTTGTGCATCAGATTTCAGAATGAACCAATGCCGTTTCACAATATCTCTGTTCATATCAATATTACTAGAATACTGTAGACTCAATAAAGTTCTATTTGCATTGTAATTGCATTTTTTACTGTTTCGTGAAACTCTAATTTCCGACATGGTATTATCCATATATGGTTTTGCTACTGTATTCCTCAAATTTTCAACATGTTCAAAATTTGAATTAATTTCTTTCAGTGTATATTTACGCTCAACCAGTTCATCTCTAAAAGCATCTAAATTCATATGAAATGTTGCATCATTAGTGTTTAATCTAGATATATGCATTCCTTGCCCCTTGATTATGTTTTTATATCCCTCCAAACTGCCAGAAAACTCGGAATCACCTGATTACATATTAGTGAAAGCAGCTAATGGACAGCTGTATCGGGAGCCCCTCTCCCATAATATTGTGATAACTGATCTTGTTTCAGGATTGACCCAGAAAAGCAAAATTGTTGTTTCTGCAAAAATGCCCAGTAAACCTCTTGGGCAGAGATCTTATGCAGCTATTTGGTATAGCAGTAGTTCTGACTATGCAGGGTATGGAAGCACAGCGACAAATTGATACCTTTGCAGTGCAAACGGAGGGTAGAATGTTTTATTGGTACAGCCAGAACTTGGTTATGACTGGTCCAGGGGCAGTGACCGAAGAGTTGATGAATGTAGCCATCAGCATGTTCCCCTCCCTTGACATTGATAAACAGCATTTGTTGCACTGTACTTTGTATTATTGTAATGCACCAGGACCTGATAAGGAATATGAGCAAGAATTGTTTAGAAATTGTTCAAACAGATTGATACTACGTAATCTGTACTGGGACATGGAAGGGAACAGTGTAGCCAGCTGTTCATTGCCCCAGGAGTTTTTTGCACTCTATAAATCTGATTACCACACGTTAGCTTAACTAAGGACAAGAATGTAAAATGGGTAGACTTAGGAGAAAAAGTCACGAGATGGGAAAAACAGAGTTAGAACTGTCAGAACAGGGAATACAAATGCAGAAGCTGAATTGGATAACTCAGACCCACCCAGCTGTACACTTACAGTCTAGCAAGAACAGTTGATTAGCACTCCTATTGAAGGAGGAAGAGAATGCTTTACAGAATATACCAGAAACTCTCTGGGTAACAGGAAAATCAGATGTAGGACTTATTCGTACAGCGGGACCAGTTACTATTACACCAAAGTCAGCACTTAGACCACAAAAAAGACAGTATCCCTTAAGAAAAGATGCAGAGGTAGGAATCAAACCTATTATAGCAGCCTTACTTAAGGAAGGGGTACTGGTGGAATCTCCTGATTCACCATGTAACACACCCTTATTTCCTGTTAAGAAAGCGAATGGAGAGTGGCGTATGGTCCAAGATTTACAAGCTGTAAATGATGCAATAATACCAAGGGCACCTACGGTGCCAGACCCACACACCCTGTTGAATGATTTAAAACCTCAACAGAAATATTTTTCTGTGGTAGATATCAGCAATGTGTTCTTCCAGATACCGATACACCCTGACAGCCAGTATTGGTTTGCATTCACATTTCAGGGGAAAAGGTATACATATACGTGACTACCACAGGGGTATTGTGAAAGTCCAACAATATTCTCACAAGAAATGGCAAGCAACTTGGTGGGATTTACCCCACCAAGAGGTAGCCAGATTTTGCTTTATGTTGATGATATCCTGCTGGCGGCCCCCACCCAGCAAGATTGTAAAGAAGACACCATAGCGCTATTACAATTTTTAGCCACTGAAGGACATAAAGTAAACAAAAATAAACTGCAGCTTTGGAAAAAACAAGTCAAATGCCTAGGATATGTAATATCCAAGGAAGGTAGGACATTAGATGAGAACAGAAAAGTAGCGATTTTGCAAGCACCAAAACCCACTACCAAGAAGGAAATTATGTCCTTCCTGGGTACGACTAATTTTTGTTGGAGTTGGATTCCAAACTATGCCTTGGAATCTGCACTGTTGACTAACCTGATTTATAAAAAGCTTATGGCAGCACAGGATTTGTTACAATGGGCACCAGAAGCAGAATCTGCTTTCTGCAAACTGAAACAGTTAATAGCATCCTCATTAGTTTTGGGATTAGCAAACTATCATAAACGTGTTTTCCAAACTGTAGATTGTAAGCAAGGTTATATGACATCAGTGTTAACACAGCAGCATGGGGACAAGGAATGCCCTATTGCTTATTATTCATCACAACTGGACCCAGTGGCATGGTCTTTACCCCACTGTGTATAAGCAGTAGTTGCAGCTGCAATGGCAGTACAGGCTTCGGCCTCAGTAGTTTTGTTCCACCCTCTCACATTGAGAGTGCCTCATGCAGTCGCAATTATTTTACTGCAAGAGAAGGTAGCATATCTTTCCCCCGCTAGACATCTTTCCTGTATGACTATATTGTTGATCCAACCTCATATGACAATTGAACGATGTATGACTTTGAACCCTTCTACCTTGCTCCCAACCCCTGCAGATGGCACACCACACAACTGCCTGCAGGTGATTGAGCAAAAGACACTGCCTAGAAAAGACCTTACGGATGTTCCCTTGGATGATGCCAAGGTGACATACTACGTGGATGGCTCATGCAAAAGGGGTCCTGCAGGACAGAACCTAGTAGGATATGCAGTAGTTTCTGATATTGAGATTATAGAAGCAAAATCTTTACCACACAATTTATCTGCACAGGCAGTAGAACTGATCGCCTTGACACGGGCATGTACCTTAGCAAAGGGTAAATGTGTGAAATTTTTACTGACAGCCAGTACGCTTTCTCTACTGTACATGTTTTTGCGCAACAGTGGAAAAATCGAGGAATGATAACATCTACTGGCAAACCAATCAATCATGCACAGTTTATTTTAGATCTTTTAGAATCTATTCAGTTACCTCAGAAAGTAGCTATTTGTAAATGCACAGCGCATACCAAGCAACAGGACAGGATTTCAAAAGGTAATGCGAGAGCTGATACAGCTGCAAAGCAGGCAGCTTCAAAAGTATTTCTTTTAAATGAGGAATTACAACCCTCTGAGATTTTAGACTTAGAAATGTTAAAGACAATGCAGACACTTAGTACGCAAGTTGAAAAACAAAGATGGGTAAAACGAGGAGCAATTCTCGAAAAGGGGCTGTACATCTCTAAAGAAGGGAAACCGATATTGCCGTCTAATTTGTTTAGATATGCAGCTTTGTTGAGCCATGGGCAGTGCCATGTCTCAACAGGGGGGATGGTACAGCTGGTGAACCAAGTGTTCACGACATATGGATTCTTAAATTACTCTAAAAAATTCTGTTCGATGTGCCATGTTTGTAATAAACATCATGCACAAGGGGCATTAAAGCCCAAACAAGGGAGTTTCCCTACACCACCGTATCCATTTCATACTATCTGTATGGATTTCATAGAGTTGAATAAATGTGAAAATAAGAAGTATTGTCTTGTCATTGTAGATATGTTTTCCAGATGGGTGGAAGCCTTTCCGACTAAAAATCCAGACGCGGCAACTGTGGCCAAAGTTCCTGTTAAAGAAATCATCCCTAGATTCAGCATTCCGGGAAGGATCTACAGTGACAACGGCACACACTTCGTAAACCAGACCATAAAACAGTTAAGTACACATTTTGGGATTTCTTTAAAAAATCATTGTGCGTATCACCCACAATCTGCAGAGCTAGTAGAGAGGCATAATGGGATTTTAAAGAATAAGCTAAGGAAGTTAATAGTAGAAACGCAGAGGAATTGGGTGTACTGTCTGCCCCTGGCACTGTTGAGCATGAGAACTGTTCCGAATGCAAAAGGATTGACTCCTTTTGAAAAATTATTTGGAAGGGCTTATTATATACCTCAGTGGAAATCTCTCATGCCCGCAGACCAGGAAGCTGACAGCACACTAGCTGAGTATATGCGAAACTTGTTAAATTCTAAACATTTGTTGCAGTTAAATTCTGTTTCAGATAAAGAACGAACCAGACCGTCAAAAGTGGCAGTGTCCCCTAGAACCTGGATTTGGGTGAAGACAGTAAAGAAAAAGAATTGGGCATCCCCAAAGTGGGAAGGTCCATATCAAGTGCTTCTGTCAACACCCACTGCAGTCAAGATAGCGGAGCGCACCTCCTGGATCCACCTGATGCACTGTAAACTAGTAAAAAACTTTGAACTGGACAAAAATCTTGTCACATGCCAAGAGTAAAAATGATAGAGTCAAGAAGAAACAGGAGTTCAGAACAACCCTTTCCTCAGAGGTATTGCATAATAATCCTAACTGTACTAGTGACAATAATCTTTTTGTTGTGACTTTTCCTTTTCCCAGCCACACAGACTGAACTGAATAAACGTGAAGCATTACTCATAGACTGGCATCCAAACTTTAACACTTACCAGGCAATTAAATATGTATATGCTGAGACTTTCAATGTTTCGAATTGCTGGATTTGCACAGCTTTGCTGACAGCATACGGGGGGGTTATTAATGACTACAGTCCCCCTAGGGGTCAATGAGACCTGGGAGAACTTGATTTATGATACCTCAACCATTACATCACAAGACAAAATAGCATTGCACTTGTCTGTTCCACAAAAGGGAACTGTGTGTTTTTATAAAAGTGATACTGTTCAGGTGGGTTGGAGCAATTGAAATGTGACTGTTCCTTATAGATGTTACACTAAAGGTAACAATGTAGATCTTTACTGTAATACAAACTATGATTCATTTCTTGGATTGATGCACAAAACACTTGATGAAGTAAAACATAATTCTGTTCTTTATAAACAACTGTCTATAATTGATAGAAAAATGTTTCATGCAGGGTGAGTGTATATTCATAGCAAGGTTACTACTAAAGTAGAGGACTGTTATTTTGTGTGTGGCAGAAAGGCATGCAAATGGTTACCTGAGAATTGGTCCGGCAGTTGTTTTTTGGGTTACCTGGTTCCGGCCATACGACACACTGCAGTTTTGCCTCGAGGAAAAATTTGAAATGTCTGAGAGGTCATCAAGAAACCTGTAAATCCAGTGGGACAAATCGATGCCCGTTGGAAAGACCATCATTCCACAGGCAAAGGACTGACACATATGGATTTGAGTGATAGCGTTATATTGTGGGCAGGCATATTACCAGCATATGGAGCAGTGAAATCGATCTGGGAACTGAGAAAACTGTTGAAACTTCTCGAAGTAATGAGTAATGCAACTTTTTCCACTCTCGAATTGGTGACTGATGAACTGAATGCTATGGGAACTGTAGTGCTTCAAAACCGCATGGCTCTTGACTTCACCCTAGCGGCGGGAGGTGGTACATGTGCTTTAATCCAAGAAGAATGCTGTTTGTATATTCCTGACCATAAACATGAGCTAGACAATCATCTTGAGGTAATTCAGCAAGTGTCGGCGATGACCAAACCAGGCCCAAACCCACTGACGGACTTTTTCCAAAAAAGGTTTGGGGGGGTGGGGTACCAACCTAATGAACATCCTGATCGCCATTTGTGTAGGAATGCTCCAACTGGGAGTATGTGTTTGCTGTGGCATCCCCTGCAGGAAAAGACTGACAAAAGACTTTATAGATATGTCAGTTTCTGAAACCTTATATCAAAGTACTGAGTTTGAAGAACTGTTAAAAGATTGAAAATGCTTTCATGAGTTTAAACTGAATGACTCTCTTAACTGCAAATCCTAAGTGGAAGAGGTTAGGAGAAGAAAACAAATTGTTTATGCTTATTTTGAAAGTAGAATAAAAGTATTAAAAGGGGGAAATGTCAGAAAAATATGTATTAATTTGTGTATTAGTAATATGCTTAGTGCATTTAGAGCTTGAAAAGGGTTAATACATTTATTCTATTTCATACTGCATAAATCTGTACAAACTGCAGATGCTTTCTGACCTTGTATTGTTAGCTAAAATCTTGCTTGTGCCTTGGACATTTACTGAGAAGCAGATGATTCCTGCTTATGTTAGGAAAATAATGAATAGAACAATACTACTTGTATGAAGCTTAGACAAGAAGTTTCGTTTGTGCTATGAGAAAATACACAGCTGTAGAAGCTATAGATAATTAGGACAAAGCCTGTTTGAAAATATGAACTGCAATCAGCATTTGCTTGTATCTAAGAAGAGTATCTTGAAATGTAACATTGTACAATAGTAGCCTGTATACGAATTAGTGCCCACCAAGGTCAGGTTGTTTTTCTCAAAAGTTTCTCACAAATCTAGTCATGTCAGCAAAAAATCTGAGTAACATCTGCTGTAGAACAATGCTAAAAGTTGTGTTTGATTACATCAGCCATAGAAGGCCATGTCTCGTAAAACAGTATAAAAATAAGCATACTTCTTGTTAGTAGTTAGACAAATCCTTGTATTTGCATGTTTTTGTCTCCTTGCAGCAAGTAATTAAATATGCCTTAACTGAACCTTACATGCATTGGTCTTTGAAGTTTTTTCCTTTGACAGATTGGTCCATCAGACCTGAAACCCTCACTTCGCCTCAGATCAGACAGGCCAGGTGGCTTGAAACCATACGGGGAAGAAACCACATCGGTTCTTCTTAGTTGAAAAGCCCTCCGACTGAATTGTCGTACAAAAGAGGCCAGCCACTTTCTGATCTGCGACTGAAGGATGGGTTTACTCGAACCAGGTGATCAATCACGAAGGCTCAGGTAAGGTCTCCCAGACCATAAAAAGAGTCCACAGAAAATTGGGCCAACTCTATCGCAACAAACAGTTTCTCATCAGTCACTCTAAGGTTACCACAGCCAGGGCACTCCTCCTATCGACCCTACTTTATACCTCCCCCATGCTTACCAATCTCCAAAAAACTGAGCTCAACAAACTAGATAGCTGCTACAATAAAATAGCCAGATTCGCCACAGGATCATCTTCTAGAACCCACCATTGTGAAAGCCTAAAAAAACTCAACTGGCTAGAACTCCCCCGACCCTTCAAGTCAACCAACTAGCACTTGCTCACAAAGTACTATATCATCCAGGCAACACACCAGCCCTGCAGCAACTACTCCAGCCTTAAACCACTACCAGATCCCTGAGATCAAGTACCCAACACCTCCTTAAGATAACAAAGTTTAAAAATGAGGCAGGTAGATCTGTTTATAGCCACTTCATCTCTAACATCTGGATCTCCCTTCCGGTACATATAATAAATAACAACTCCACTGCCCAATTCAAAAAACTACTCAAAACACACTTCCTGAGTCACAGATTATGTACCTGTACTACCCCTGGATAGTAAGTCATATGTCTCTGTTTCCAGCAACTAGAGTAACAGCTTATCGACTGCTTTTGTAATGTCTGCATGGGGTAATAGTATCACTGAACACTGTAAAGAAACCTAAAGGACAGTATGTCTCTAATGTGTAGAAATGAGTTATGAAGTTATCTACTCTATCTTCCTGCTATACTTGCTGTTAAACACCTCTATAACATGTATCTATTAATGTAGCCTGTGAATGTTGGCAAATACACTCTTTGGTTAACTCACTACCTTATATGTGCTATACTTCTATAAGAAGTATAAAGATTGTGTACTCTATATATTGTTTATTGAACCTTTTGTTTAACATGTCTTTCTCTTGTTAATAATGTTACTGCTCTGGAGCTTTTCTCCCCTGGCATCCACTGAAAATGGACATATATCCAGTTGGACTCTCCCGGTTAACAAATGTAAAATAAATAAATAAATATATATATTACTAGTTTTATAGGTACCTATTAGGTATTGATCTGTGAGGATCTTAAAAAGCCTGGCCTTATATTAAATGGTAATTTTTAGCCCTTACATGTTGCATATGAATAACCCAGAGACAGGTTAAACAAGGACTTGTTGAGACATTTACATGTTTTCCCTATCCAGGAATGACAGGGGTGCTAAACCATGGGTGAGTTTTTGGTTATCATCCATTTGCCCAAATTATGTTGGAAAAGAATAAGAGAAGTACTTTGCTTTACGTGGTTTGGAAGATGCAATAAGCCATATAGGTTGGGGAATTAATTTTGCCCTTATCTAATTAATCATAGCAATAGTGCCAGTGTATTTTTGAAAGTCAGAAAGCCCAACTCCACCTTTCTCTTCCAGCAAGAACATTTTCCTCCAGTATCCTAGGTGGCTTTGTATCCCAAATAAAAGAAGTCATCAACCTCTGGACATCGATATATACTTCTGATAAATAAAAATGTGGAATATGCCACAGGAGGAAAACATACATGACCTTTCTCTTCCAGCAAGAACATTTTCCTCCAGTATCCTAGGTGGCTTTGTATCCCAAATAAAAGAAGTCATCAACCTCTGGACATCGATATATACTTCTGATAAATAAAAATGTGGAATATGCCACAGGAGGAAAACATACATGGAGATGCAAAATATTTTAACAGCTCAGATCCTGGCCGAGAAATACAAGTTTAACCTTTGCCATTTGCAAAGCCTCAGTCTAAACTCCTCTCAAAAGGGTTTAAAATTAAAATCAACAAATCTATCAGCATTACACAAAAGGGTAACACCCATGTATATTATCTGCATTTCAACAGTAAAATCCTCTATACTTCCTTCCAGTATGGATCTCCTACCCCTATCATTTAGAGAGAATTAATGGGACTTCTTATGATTTATAGTCAACCCTGCTTCATTATCAAAGACCTGAAAAACTGTCCTAACCTCTCCAATAACCTTCACTGGATGTCAAAGTCATAACACAACACTGTCCACAAACCATGTAGAGCTAACTATTTCTAAAGATATTATGGGAATACCTCAATGGTGGTAATGTTATCAGATGTGGATAGCAAGTGTTCCCAATACTAATATAAATAGAATAAGAGAAGGGGGCATTCTTGTCTCGTACGCAGAAGGGAAACAAGTGGATCCTATTTGTACAGACCTGGGATAAGTACTCCTTATACATTAGTTTGCATTTCTCCAGAAAACCCCCTTATATCATAAAAAACTATTGCATCCCATAAATATGACAACTGTATGGAGTCAAATGTCTTCTGAAAGTCTATATATAAAGCTGCCATGGGAACATTAGCAAATTTAGTATGGGCCAGTTGGGTCACATTAAGCCATATATGAACTAATTCAGGTCTACCCACTCATCCTTTCACAAAGCCTTGCTGCATTGGAGGTACTAGATAATTTATCATGCCTCCAAATACCCAGCTAAAATCTTGACATATATCTTCATTTCCATCTGCAGTAAAGAGATTGACATGTCCTCTGCATGGGAGAAAATTCTGTCCTTCTTAGTCTTTGGAATAACACTACAGACACCAGTCATGAGGTCCAAGAAAATATTCCTCTCTCTTTTGTGATGCCTGGAAAAGTAACATGAGGGTTTGGCCAGAATTGTCTCAAATGACTTCTAAAACTCCACAGGAAACCCATCTGTCTCTGCTGCCTTACCCTATGGCAGACTATTGATAGGTTCATAGGTTCATAGGATGATACTGGGCTATTGGTCCGGAGGCCCTTATAAACCTACCCAGTAATTTTGCCTATGTTCCCACAAGGTCAGCTTCCACATGATGCTACTGATAAACTCTTATACAGATAAACATTGATTCAAATATATCTTCCCTGCCACATCTATTTATGGCAGAAACATAGATCCCAAATTCTGCCTCTTCTAAACACACACATTCCTCCCCCTCCTCAATATCTTCCCTTGTAATGCTCATATGCCACCTTATTTATGGCCAACATATCACTATACAGATTACCATGCTTATCACTCGTTGCTGAAATCCATAGTTCCCTTTTCTGCCCTTTTATTCTATTGGCCATTAATTTCACTGACAAAATCCTTCTCATCCAGTGAAAAGTCTCTCTCCTTTCCACCTCAGATGAATATTGCTGTATCTCAGTATCCTACAGTCCTTCTTATAGTGCATGATTTGCATACCAACCACCCTTGTGTATTTAGCCCCCACATTATGTTGCTTCTCCAATAGCTCAACTTGATGCTCCAGATAGCTAATCCTGTCCCACTTTACTATTCCCTAAACTGCATGCAACTTCCTCACCTTAGCCAGGACAGATTCCTTAAATCTTATCCATATTTCATAAACAGAGCCATCCATGTTGTGTGTCCCCTCCCAATATCCAGAAGTACACTGTTCAAGTTTGTGCTTCAAACTTTTATCTCTTAACAACAAACTATTCAAACCCAAGTACAGGGTTGCCTGGGACCCTCCAAGTGCAAATTGTCCAGTTGGACAAAACTGTGGTCAGAGATAGAACAAATTCTATGGCTCCACTGCCAGCACATTCTTTAGCTTTACAGTGCTGATTAGGACATAATCAAGCTGGCTAGTCAAGTTTAGAATGGGTGATGAATATATACTCCATGTCATATGTCAGCTAACTTCATGTCTGCCTTATCTCCTCAAATGCTTTTGATGTTTTATACATCTTAAATCTACCTTGAGAAGTCCTTTCCAGGTTCACATCCTGAACTGTGTGAAAATCCCCTCCAACTAATGTCATAACATGTAGGTCACACATTCGTTCCAAAATCCTTGAAAATGCCCTCACTGGTACTGTGTTGTCCTCATTTGGACCATAAAATCTGTCCACCAAAAAAAATACCATTGTTGGATTGAAACTTAGCCACTATCCACTTTTGAAATGTATTCTCAGCATGTGCAATCATACCCCAATTTAACGTAGCATGGACCAGAATTGCAACCCTTCACTTAGCTGTGGTCATTTAGCTCAAATCTCCCCAGCCTTTCTATTCTTTATAAAATACATTTATGGTTTTAGCACGTTTGGCTTCCTGCAGGAAAATGATGCTGGCTTTCATCTTAGAATTATAGTCAATACATGCTCTCTGCATCACTGTACCACTGTAGATTTTCCCACCAGTTCCGTAATCCTGTCATTATATACATGGACTAAATTGTTATAGTTTGACAGCTATTTTTATAGCTGTAAAAATGTCTGCCAGATCACAGCAGTTCACAAAGTAAAACAGGTGATACACCAGCTATTTCAACATTGCCAAACAACATATAAATAAAACACAATGCTTTCATTTTTGCAGGTTAATTCTCTTTTAGTATAAACTGCAATGCGAAAATGCAATGATCAATGAGGATCCCCATGTAACAGTTTCAGTCAAAGAATTACAATTCAACTATAATACTTATTATCACAGAATAGCTTTAAACTCTTGGCATGTGTGTTTCCTTTAATAAAATATAAAGTACACTGTCTTAGGTCCACACCAGGCAGAACAGTACTGCAATGCCAAATGCTAATTTTTTAGAATTATTTTAAGCTACTGTATGTTACTTCTTCCTTGCTATAAAATACAATGCAAAACAAATCAAAGGGGTTCAACTCCAATAGGACCACCCCCACCACCATCTCACACAAGCACACACACACACACACACACACACACACACACACACACACACACACACACACACACACACACAAACACACACACAAACACACGTGCACACGGGCGCATGCCTGCACATTACAACTTCAAAGTAATCAGTCCAAAATGAAAACTAGTAATCCAGACAAGAAATGTGCTGCTCAGAGCCACAGACCTCACACAGAGTACCAAAAAATGTTTTAATTAACCGCTTTCAAGTACAGATTTCTTCAGAATAATACAAACCAAAATGAAGTTCCTTTTTAAATCAAACTCTAGTAGTTCATTGGTCAAGAAATAATTAATTAATTAGTTAAATTATGACATCATTTCCCCTTATCCATATGTAAATGTCCAAACAGTAAACATAAACCAAGCAATAAAGTAAAAGCATATACGTATGTATGTATATATGTGCACACATTACCAATAACTTTAAAAACCATTACAAATATATGGAAGGTATTAAAAACAGTACATAGATTTTAACCTGAGTAAAGAACTGATGGACAGCCTGTCATTGAGCCCAGGTTTTTGACAGGCATTGGTTCTAATTTGCCACTTCAATTCCAAAAATCAAGGTATTAATCTAGTGGTCCCCCCGAGACTCCAGATCAACATGATCAATGGCACCAAATTTGAAAGAGTGTATAGGAAATACCCTAATGTGTTTATAGAGTGCATTACTTTCAATGTGCTGTTTGATGTCATATAAATGTTGATAAATTATTTGTTTAAGGGCTCTCCTGGTTTTACCTATAAAAAAAACATTGCAGGTGGCACATAATGCAATGTACACTACCCCTTTAGAATAGCAATAATACTTTTTTCTGTGGCATTATAGTCCCAAACCCTTTTCTGACTAATTTATCTCTGTCAGTAATGAAAGGGCATTGTGCACATCTCCCACATCTTACATTACCATTATCACTTGTCTGCCATAC
Organism: Protopterus annectens; assembly: GCF_019279795.1. Lineage (NCBI taxonomy): Eukaryota > Metazoa > Chordata > Ceratodontiformes > Protopteridae > Protopterus > Protopterus annectens. Next base: position 449,891,729 of record NC_056729.1, on the reverse strand, counting down.
ATTTTTCTCAATTAGTCCTTTCAAAGAGATATCCTTTTTGTACACCACTAAAGGTTGTTCACCTACACAGTTGGCCACGTCATTATCTAAATTAAATTCTTTTGATATTAAACTGGTCATTTCTAAATTTTGGATGATCTTTAATTTAGATAACTAAAAACTTCCGAAACCTACTCAATAACTGTAACTTCATCTACTCTCTGACTGTAACTTCATCTCTATTCTACTTTAACCATGCATAAGAGGATTCCTTACTCCTCTTTGTTGATGCCTAGATTTAGTAAGAAAATCTGCTTGAACTTTGTATTTGTAGTATTTGACTGAGTGTTATTTGGTAAGTTTTAACATGTTTGTATAGTAACGATATGCATTTTTTCATTTTAATCTGTATTGTGTCATACTTTTATGAATTGTATCATCTGGAGTTTTTCTCCTCTGGTCTCTGCTGAAAACGGGTATTTGCCCAGTAAGACCAATTTGGTTAACAAATGTCAGATATATACATAAATAAATAAACCTGTATATCAGACTGTATTGTAACTGTTGAAATTAATATATTATAAGAGAGGACACTGGAAGAGAAGAGGTTAATCTCAGTCCAGCTAACTTTGAAAAATAGTCTGAAATTAGATTGCTTGGCTTAGGCCATAAAAATTGTATCTTACAGCTCTGATTGCAGCCAGACACAATCCCTGGGATTCACAAAGCCATTTTTTCCCTGCAGGAATGGAGTAACCACTCCTGCACAGAAAATGACCACCAAGCGATTCAGGATAGTGCCATTGTCACATGCATGAATGGCCCTACACTCTTCTAGCATGGAAAACCATGCAGCATGCAAATCACCTCATTTGCTGGTGAAAACCATGCAAATAAGGTGATTCAGTGATTTACCAAGCTGCCTGGACTCCATGTTAGAACAGTGTCAGTGCAGAAATGTATTCGGTTAATAACCGAATACATTTCTGCAAATGACAAAATGGAGGCATGACAGCTCGTGGAAAAACATGTATTATGTTCATTATTCATGCCAATGCTCAAATATAAGGCCATTGGCATGAAAAATGGTTTCATTTTTATGAAAATTAAACTTTTCTTTTGGCCGATCTCGGCCATTTAAGCATAGGGCAGTGGCATGCAAACACAATCATGCCGAAAATAAAATAAAAATGGGAAAACTCAATTTTAAGGTAAATCTGCATTTTGCCATTATAGTCTATGGCATGCAGACTATGATGTTTGCAGATGACATTGTGATCTGCAGTGAGAGTAGGGAACAGGTGGAGGAGACCCTGGAGAGATGGAGATATGCTCTAGAGAGAAGAGGAATGAAGGTCAGCAGGACTAAGACAGAATATATGTGTGTGAATGAGAGGGAGGACAGAGGAATGGTGAAGATGCAAGGAGTAGAGGTGGCGAAGGTGGATGAGTTTAAATACTTGGGATCAACAGTTCAGAGTTATGGTGAGTGTGGAAGAGAGATGAAGAAGAGAGTACAGGCAGGATGGAGTGGGTGGAGAAGATTGTCAGGAGTGATTTGTGACAGACAAGTACAGTAAGAGTGAAAGGGAAGGTCTACAAGAGGGTAGTGAGACCAGCTATGTTATATGGGTTGGAGACAGTGGCATTGGCAAAAAGGCAGGAGTTAGAGCTGGATGTGGCAGAGTTAAAGATGTTAAGATTTGCACTGGGTGTGACGAGGGTGGACAGGATTAGGAATAAGTATATTAGAGGGTCAACCCAGGTTGGAAGGTTTGGAGACAAAGCCAGAGAGGCAAGATTACATTGGTTTGGACATGTGCTGAGGAGGGATGCTGAGTATATTGGGAAAAAAATGCTAAAGATGAAGCTACCAGGTAAGAGGAAAAGAGGAAGGCCTAAGATAAGGTTTATGGATGTGGTGAGAGAGGACATGCAGGTGGTTGGTGTGACAGAGCAAGATGCAGAGGACAGAAAGAAATGGATACAGATGATCCGCTGTCATGACCCCTAACAGGAACAGCTGAAAGAAGATGACGATGATGAGTCTATGGCATGCAGAATGTAAACAATACCAGGGAGCACTGGTTGTCAAGGAGAAAGGGTCCTTTTTAGTGCAGTAACTAATGGCCTACATGCTGGGGTATGCAAATGAGGGGAATGTTACTGAATCAGAAAATGTCCACACACTGCACCTAACCATGTAGGTACAGGCAGGAGGAGCAACTAACAGGAAAAGGGTGTGTGTAATGCCTACTGTAAGCACATTGGAGCTCAGTGGCCTGTGTTTGCCCTTAGCTAAGCACAGCTAAGGAAGGGGGTATGTTAACACTGTTTACATTGCTTAAATGGGTGTGCATGGAGCACACCAGGTTTTAAACAAAACAAAAAAAAAACAGGAAACAGAAGCAGTGTTTACATTTGAGCACTGTGAATGCGCAGTGCTCCTCTGGGCTTAAACTAGGAGGAAACTGGGAAGGGGAAATAACAGTAGGAAAGCAATCAGGGAGAAATAGCAAAGCTGGCAGGTGGACTGTATCAGAATCAGCCAATTACACAGGCAAAAGCCCAGAACACCACTATAAACTATGCATACACCTTTCAGAATGTGTTTTTCCCACAAACTCTACACCACTGGTGTACAAAGATGGGGGAGTTTTAACTGGCAAAAGTAATTAAAATGTTAGAGGCTGCTGCTGCTTTACTCTATCAATATTTGCTAGAGGCTGAGGGTGGTGAGGAGGAGAATGCTGACAACCGACCCACAGTGAAGAGGAGGAGAAGAATGTACAGACCCAGGGTAACCTACCAGGGCCACATGAGCTGGAGATAGTGGAGTGCTACAGGGTGGACAGGGACATTCTACAGCAAATCATTGAGCTGTGCAGGCCACACCTTACACACAGAACTAACAGAGGGAAACCCATGCCAGTGGATACCAAGGTATGTGTAGGCTTAAGAATACTAGCCACAGGTACCTTCCAAAGACTAACTAGGGATATCATGGGTGTCTCACAGACATCAGCATCCAGGGTATTCCACCAGTTCCTGGATGCCATGTCACCACATGTCAATGAGCACATATATTTTCCCAACACCCATGAGGTGTTGACCAGAAGTATGTGTCTATTCCACCATATAGCAGAATACCCTGAGGTAGTTGATGCTATAGACTGCATGCACATCCACATCAAAGCACTACCTGGCGAGCAGGGTAGGGTCTACATAAACTGCGAGGGCTTCCCCTCCATCAACTGCCAGGTCATGCGTGATGCCCAGGGCATTATCATGCAAGGGTGTGCTGGCAGCCCTGGAAGCTAATCACGACTCCCACATCTGCCATTCCTCACAGCTGTATCAGGGGTTTACCAGTGGGGACATCCCATATGGCCATCTACTGGGGGATGCTGGCTATGCACTGGAGCCGTGGCTGATGACACCCATCAGAAATGCTCACACACCCGAACAAGAATGCCATCATCAGGCACACGCACAAACCAGGATCATTGTAGAGTGTGTGTTTGGGATGCTCAAGTTACAGTTCTGCATCCTTGACATATCCTGTAGTGCCTTGCAGTACTCCCCAGCTACATTTTGACAAATGTTTGTAGTATGTGCCATGCTACACAATATGAGCCTGCAGAAACAGCTGCAGCAGGAACAGCATGATGAGGGGCCACACAGCCCCCCCCCCACCATTGCCAAGGCCACCACAGGCACAGAGGGACTCGGAGGAGGAACTTCCTGAGCCTGCCCCTGTAGGCAGATGGAGGCATGCCCAGTATGCCCTGTCCTTGGCAAAGAGGCAATGAATAGCACACACACTGACACTGTAGGGACCCAGGGACTGATACCTCTCTCCAACTTGCACATACACTAAAATGGATGCCAAACATGACACTACCTGTGCTTTACCATGTATAGGGAGTGTACTAAGTGCATCTGACATAGTCAGCCCTCCAGCACCATCCTCAATACTGGCCCAGCAACAAGGTAAGTCACTCTTTCTATCAATTAGTGAATGGAGTAGTATGTTCTGATAGTTGTATGTATGGTATGGATGCAAGCATTAAAGTGAATTGGGTGGCTGAATGGGATAGCAGCAGACAGCTGAGAGCTATATGGGACATCAGGAAATCCATAACAAATACTGGTGTCAACATACTAGGCAGTATGACACAAGTTGATAACTCCCACCACAGTACATGTGGTGCCCCAAATAACTGTGGGCGTCCATAGGTCACACACATGAATGTCAATGAGGGTCACATACCCAACACCAGTCTCACCCAGCAGGACAGGTGTAAATGGTCGTAAAGAAAGGCTGGGCTAAGGCCTCCAAATGATGGAAATGGTGAACAGCCCCCCTCCAGACCTACACAGACATACTACAACAGGTCTAGCAGTTGCATTTCAATTCTGAAGGGTAAGAAGTCTGAAACTGAAATTTATGCCATTAAAATCTAGTGTGTACTCTACTGATATGCCTCCTTTCTGCATGATAGGTCACAATACAGCAGAGTAACTGAAATACCAGCACATTCATTGCAAATGTTTAAAGTCTTCAGGTGTGCACCCCCCCCAACACACACACACACACACACACACACACACACACACACACACACACACACACACACACACACACACACACACACACACACACACACACACACAATCCCATGTAGAAATGCAGGAACATGTAAGTTTGAGGAATAATATCACTGGAGCACAGATTGCCAGTGCTGTCCCAATCTACATGATAGATTGTTGCATGTGTACAATATGCAGTGGTCAGTTTGGTAAGTTTGTTGTGTGTTTAATATTACCTGGAAGTGGTCAGCATGTAGGCCTGGATGGTTGTGTCTCAGTGGCCTAGGTAAAGTACTGTGGTTGACAGGGCCATGTTCCAACAACTGCAGTGCCAACCACACTGCTTCTCAGCTAAGCACATGTTGTACAAACTCACTGTCCAGATGTCAATATCTGTCACCACTGGAAAGCTGGACAAGCCATGAATGGGGGCCCATACATAGAAACAGTACACAGATGGAGGTAACCTACATAGAGTGCGTATAATATAACTGTCAACTGCACACAACTTTAGAATTATACATAGAGGTTACATCATATTAGTTGTCCCTCTAGTATGGAATACTGGTAGTCTGGCCAATCACTGGCAGATCACAAAAGGCACAGTTATAAAATAATGACAGGCTGCCCATATCCACACACAAGGCAGCATAAGAGGAATGTCCCAGGTTTACCTGTGAGTCAGGTGCCAGTAGTTTCCATATCACACATGCACTCAGCTCACCCCACCATCAGCGACAGGTTTATCACAGGTCATATCCTTGTTGTATGGAATGAGTACAGCATGACCCCATCTCTATATGGGAAAACATATATGATGCTGCATGCTGAATAGTTGTCTCATGCAGGTGTGTCCATAGCTGTAAGCAGCAACCTGACCACATCCAGACTCATGAATCAATATAAACAGGAAGGATTGACAGGAACACCTCAACCACTTATCACTGTCACCCCAGTGTAATTCACAGGCTTGCAGCATGGGAACGTATCAGTGACAGAATGCAATGGCCTGCTACAGATGGCCTGCAGCACTCTTAAATGGCCTACAGTCCTCTGGCAAAGGCCCATGCCTCACCCATATTGCCAATGTAGGGGATGTCAGGGGGTCCTAACTAACAACCTAACAGTAAACAGAAAACAAATGCAAGGCCATGCTGAAAAATGCCAGTAGCATGCCTCCCCATGTCCTACTGCAATTACTGTGGACCAGGCCATAAATACTAATGGGATAAAGGCCCAACTATAGGGATACCTCTGAGATATTGCTTTCATAATGTTAGGAAGAGGAGAAAATAACGGGGGGTGTAGAAGCATGTATGTCATGGAGTGTGTGAATTCTGAAACTCTAATGCCCATCCATACTACTTACGACTGCAAACTCATGAATGAATAGCCACAAAACCACTTGTAAATCACAATGTGAAGGTAAGCTGACCAGATATATGAGTCCTGCCTCTGGATAACCTGGGTGTATCTGTACAGCTGAGAGGTATGGCCCCAGCAGGATATGGCCATTCCATTAAGTTGAGAAAAGCACAAGAAGGGGATCCCCAGCCAGCATACTACCAAGGTGCTGGACCATTTACACAGAACCAGCAGTCTATTGTCTGTAGATACCCCTCCACAATGGCAGGAGTATGCTAGAATGTGTAGTCTATGCCTCAGAATATTGATCTCAGCTTCATTGATCTTGTATTTCATTGGTAAATAACTGTGAGCAAAGAATGATATCTGTCAGTAATTGATGACATGATACATCACAGTGTAAAATAGTACATATGTCAGGAAATCTATGCTACAACCAACCATGTTACACAAGCAGCACAGACAGCAATGGCCCGTATGTTTCGCCCATTGTGTTTCCATATTGGCAACCTATCTACAGATATTCTGCAGAAACAGGTTGCTAGATGTAGCTGTAGCACACAAAACCCTGGACTGGAGTACAACTCTCCCTAGAATGGATTTACGTACTCAATATAGAAGTTCATACTGGGTATGCTCCTAAACTTAGAGAAATGAAGCCCATGTCTAACAACACAGTGGACTATAGATATCTGTTATTCACAGATGTCTGTGCACACACAGCAAATTGTATACACGCACACACACACACACACACACACACACACACACACACACTGGATAGAAATACTCACACATATCTAAGGCCAACATAATATAATATGTCAAACATACACACACAGAGATATGGGGAAGAGAGAGAGACAGCAACAGAGACAATCCCATTATGAGGCCTTTCCCACGCAGTACACATCCCATTGTCCAATATCACATGATGTGCTGATGTCATTCACTGTAGAAATTCCTTTACTTAGCCCTTACCCCTATAGTCTCAGTGGTGCTTGTGATAACTGTGTAACACTATAGTACAAATAAGTATTCATGTAGCATTTGTTATCTCAGTCCTGTCAAATGTAAAGTTTTGTGTGTTTGTCTGTGTGTGTGTGTGTGTGTGTGTGTGTGTGTGTGTGTGTGTGTGTGTGTGTGTGTGTGTGTGTGTGTGTGTGTGTGTGTGTGTGTGTGTGTGTGTTTCTAGATGAATGAGTTTGAGGCCATTCACACTCATTACACTTACCATTGCCCTACTTTAGCACTCCTGCTGATATCAGTTACCTTGAAATAACCCTTTGGGCAGCTTGCAGCCCTATAATCTCCATGGCGCTTATGATAACTGTGTCATACTATAGTGTAGTAAGCTAGCTAGGTAGGAGTTCTAATCCGGGTCCTGGCAATTGTAAAAAAAATGTGTGTTTCTAAATGAATGATTTTGAGGCCATTCATACTCATTACACTAAACATTGTCCTCCTTTAGCACTCCTGCTGATGTCAGTCACCTTGAATTAACCCTTTGGGCAGGGTACAGTCATGTAAGCTCTCTGGTGCTCATGATAACTACATAGTATTATAGTGTAGCAAACTAGTTAGATAGGAGTTCTAATCCCAGGCCTGGCAACAGTGAAAATGTGTGTTTGAGAGTGTGTGTGTCTAGGTAAAAGCATAAGTTTGAGGCCATTCACACTCATTACACTTCCCCTACCCCTCCTTTAGCACTGCTGCTAATGTCACTCACCTTCAAAGATACTTTTGAACAGCTCTCCACCATACAAGCTCTGTGGCACTTGTAATAATGATGTGATACTATAGTATAGCAAACTAGTTAAGTAGAAGTTTTAATCCTGGTCCTGGCAACAGTGAAAATGTTTGTGTGAGAGAGTGTGTGTCTTTGTAAAACCATGATTTTGAGGCCATTCACACTCACTGCACTTCCCTTAGCCCTCTGCTGCTAATGTCACTCACCTTCAAAGATAGATTTGGACAACCTTTTAACATATAAGCTCTGTGGTGTTTGTGATACCTGCCTACTACTGTAGTGCAAAATGCTACTTTGGTAGGAGTTCTCAGTTCGGGCAATTATAAAAGTGTGCCTCTGTAGGTTGAAGCATTTTGTGTCCATACACAGCCAATGCATTTCAAAGTGTAATACTTTACAATGGCTGCTGATGTCACTCACCTTAGAAGTATGTTTGGAGAGTGGACTAACTATAAGCTCTGTGGCACATTTGATAAATGCTTAACAATGTCGTAGCAATCACTACATTGACAGGGGTTTGAATCGTATTCCTGGCAAGTGTTTGTATCTATATATATATATATATATATATATATATATATACACATGTTTGTACATTAAAGATTTTGGCCCCATTTACTTCCAGTACTCTTCTCAGTGCCCTACTTTAGCAGTCTTGCAGTTGTTTAATTTATTTACGTGAAAGCGTAAAACCACAAATACATATGGATTGAACCATATACATCAAAAGTGCAAGCCGTCGAAAACTTTAAACGGAAATCTACTTAGGTGGAGATTTCCATTTACTTCAATGTAGTGTGATCTCGGAGTTGGTATATTTAAGTAGCGGGGGGGGGGTGCAGGGTTGCTTGCCCCCTGCTTACATCTTTTTTTTCTGTGTATTTTTTTTTCTTTATTAACTTTCGAACGTTTAAAAGTTTGATGCATATGTGTCGATCTTTATGCATTCAAACTTTTGAACATTTGAGTTAATAAAGTAGACCTGTCCTGCAGATATCATTCACCTTAGAAGTACCTGTTGGCAACACTAAACCATGTAAGCTCAGTGATGCATGTTGTACATGTGTAATATAAAGGTCTAAAACCACAGTTTGATCTAGGTTCGAACCTTATTCCTGGCAAATGCATGTGTGTAGGGTAAAGTATTTTATGAAATCTCTCACCCACTACATCATCCAGTGCCATTATTTACAAGGGCTGGTGATGCTCCTCTCCTTAGAAGTACCTTGGGACAGCATCCATTCTGTAAGCTCAGTCACGTGCGCAATAAATGGGCAACACTGTAGTAGTAATTCATAGGTAGGGGTTCAAAACTCGGTACTGGCAAGTTTGTGTGTGTGTGTGTGTGTGTGTGTGTGTGTGTGTGTGTGTGTGTGTGTGTGTGTGTGTGTGTGTCTCTATCAGTTATCAGTAGTGTGTGTTGGTGTGATTGTGTAATAACAGGATCCATTAGGGTGGTTTTGCTAAATTATTATATTGATAACCTAGTATATGTCCCAATTTCCACATTACAAGGCCAACAGTTGTCAAACACCATAGAGGTTGGTGTAGATAATCTACAGATCTACATGTGTAGTGCCATGTGCAATGACTATGTGACAGTATGGAATAGTTAACAATACAGGCAACCCTTCTAAGACTCAGACCACTCTCCACCCAGGAATCATACACAAACACACTTGGCTAGGCATCAACCACTATATCAGTAGTTCTTTTGCAGATAGTACCCACGGTATGATTGCAGTGGACTCCATGTGAAACCAATGACCAGACATGACTGCTGTCACACAGGGTACAGACCCGTGTCCTCTCATGTTTGGGATCTACCCTTTTGAGGTGCAGGAGAACACAGAGGCACCCTGGCTGAAAATGTTTGCATACAACAGCAAGGTTGGTGGTAGCATTCCCAATCCATGTGATGTTTACATCATGCACAAAGGCCATTCTGACACCTATGACTGTTGTCAGAATCCTGGACATTACTTCAATGCCAGGAGATGTACCACCATTACCTTTGGGAACACCATTGCTCACATGAAGTAATACATTGGTGGTAATCCACTGAACAGTGATTTTTTTTAACAGAATGGGGAACACAGGTTGACAGTCAACTGTCTGTTGACCACAACAGTGCCACTGGAAACCTGCATCAATTGTAGAGTCTGCAAACATACCCCACAAAGAGAATGCCATGCCTTATACACATGTCCTGTATGGACAGACTCCAATAACTCCAATGAATCCCCGTATCATACTGTCTTTGTAGGTGCACTCACTACCTCAGTTACACAGCCATGTCTCACCAAACTAGGTCAGGAATGCTACATTTGAAGATATCAATCTGTCCATACAACATGCCACAGAGACCTCAAGCACACTTCCACACTTCAGAGGACATGCTTGTGGGACAGGTTTACAGCCCAGACATTCTCCATGTTATTAAATATAAATCACATACATGTGAAGCAGTGGACATCACTGACCACCCACAATACAAATCTGGATGAGTGGATGGGGAATACAATACCCACCCCTAGGGACCACTCTAGTGACTATATGACTATAGATGCCAGGGTATTCCCTTGGGCTAGCCTTGTAGAAACTTCAGGCCCATTCACCTACTACATACATATGAAGCAATGAACCTATGGATCTCAGTACTGGCAAGTGTGTGTGTGTGTGTGTGTGTGTGTGTGTGTGTGTGTGTGTGTGTGTGTGTGTGTGTGTGTGTGTGTGTGTGTGTGTGTGTGTGTGTGTGTGTGTGTGTGTGTGTGTGTGTGTGTGTGTGTGCTTGTGCATGTGTGTGTGTGTGTGTGTGTGTGTGTGTGTGTGTGTGTGTGTGTGTGTGTGTGTGTGTGTGTGTGTGTGTGTGTGTGTGTGTGTGTGTGTGTGTGCATGTGAATAGTAATCTCAGTGTGTTTGGTTGATGAATATCCTCTGGGGCTGTGGTTATTAGCAAACAGAGGTGTCTCCAAACCACAACACGTACCATTCTCCACTCCACAACAGATGTTTTTTTTCTCAAAAAATCTTTTATTGATTTATAAAATATGACATAAACAAAAATCAAGACATTGAGACTATTGTCATATAGGAGTTGAATAAATTCATACATCTTGTAATAATGTCTTACAACTCATGTAGGTGAGGGCAAACAACATAAAACAATATATACAATATATACAGATGGTAACCAAGAATCAAAATATGAAATGAGACTGTAGTCAAAATGAGAAAGTAAAATATGAGAGTAAATAAATCCTGAATGTGTAACATGACAATGAATTTGAAAACTACTAGTCATTATTAATAATGTAAAGGACCTTCTCTAAAGCTTTATTATTTAAAACCCTTTTCTTAGGACTTTTCCACAAAGATTTATTAGCGGAAATGTACATGTAAGCCATTGATCTAAAGGCTTTCCAATTCAATTTAGTACGATCAAGCCAATTTTTGGTAATGTACATTTTTATAAGCGAACAAATAAATACAAGCACATGTGTATCCAAATTAGAGAGAAGTATTGTAGGTATGTGTAAGATTGCAATTTCCCATGATAAAGTGGATTTGTGGTATCCCATTTTCTGTAACCTTACTTTCAAGGAAGTCCAAAGTTTATGTGAGAAATGGCAATACCAAAGAATATGTAAAAGGTCAGCTTTAGGAAAGGAGCAACAGGGGCAAGATGAAGACTTGCTCGCGTCAAATTTGTTAAGTTTGGCAGGAGTATGATAAGCATTATTATTTATCATTAATTGGGTATAGACCAATTTCTTCAAAGGGGAGTATTGCAGAGTGTTTCTGATGGCCAAGAGTTTTTGGTTATCATTTAAATGAGGGTTGTGATTTTCCCAGAAGTTTGAAAAAAGACAAGATGATTCTTGTATTAATTTAGTTAATAAGTTATAAGATTTTGATAACATTTTCTCAGGTAATGATAATGTTTTAATTATCATTTCTAAATTATTAAGATCCTATTCTCTTGGCTTAGTAAAATCGCAATTGTTTATAACCACATCCCTTATTTGACGTAGTATTATGGTATAGTTACAGTTGACACTCAGAGTCTTCCGTAACTCAGCCAAGGACAAGTCTTTATATTTCAAGAGTGTCCGGACATTCATATTTTTAATAAGGGGATAATTTGTAAGGTTAAAAGGTATATTATCCAGTTTGAAATTGGGGTCTAGGTGAATTGGTTGAAGTAAATGTACAAAATTATCCATCTTGATAAGTTTAAATAATTCCTGGAATGCTTTGATCTTATGTTTGAGGAAAATCGAGATTTTGAGAGTGTTCATGAATTCAGAAGAGATAAAAGGAATAGCAGCAGGGTTTATGTTTTTGGATATAATATAGTAATGCCATATCCTAACCCAATTGGATGAATTATTGTAGTGAATACTATTCAAATTAGAAATGGATAAAAGTTTATTTGCCAAAACAATTAAGTAATAGAGATATAAATTTGGTAAACCTAAACCCCCCTTATCTTTAGAGATAGATAATTTAGAATAAGAGATCCTAACTACCTTAGGAAACCACAAAAATTTAGCTAGTTCTTTATTAACTTTGTCAAAGAAAGATTTAAGGATTATTTGATCTGAAGTGTTAAATTGGTACAGAAATTTAGGAAGGATATTCATTTTAATTATGGCAGATTTTGAAAGAAGTGATCAATTCAGAAGTTCCCATCTACGCATATCTAGCATTATAGATGACCATACTTTATATAAGTTATTTTGAAATGAAGATAAGCTGTTATGCTCCATATGTACACCCAGATACTTAATCTCATATGTAATATGAAAATGAGAATCAGGGAATAAGTAAGACTTATGCGCCAAATGATTTAAAGGGAAAATATGAGTCTTTTGAGAGTTAATTAGATAGTCTGACGCAAGTGAAAATTTCTCAATAGAAGTCATTATTTTTTTAAGGTCTGAAATAGGAGTTTGAAAAAATATAACTAAGTCATTCACAAAGGCTGAGAAAAATAAATTAGTGTTGAAAATCCTAGGAATCTTGTGAAATGTGTTTTGTGATATGTACAAAAGTAAAGGTTCCAAATACAGGTTAAAAAGAAAAGGAGATAAAGGACAACCCTGTCTCGTACCATTAGTCATCTTTATACGATTTGAAGTGATTCCGTTAATATATAGTCTGGTAAAGGATTCTTTATATAGAGTTTTGATAACATTTATGAATGTAATGGGGAAATTAAAACAGAACATAGTCTGAAAGAGAAAATCCCAATTCACTCTATCAAATGCATTTGATGCATCAAGGATCAATGCATATAGTGGGTTATTATCATGTTTTGTAAGATGCATAATGGAATCCAAAGTCAAGGTGTTGTCCCAAATATGTCTGTGAGACATAAAACCTGTCTGATCAGGTGAAATTATTGATGATAGGATCTTCTTTAATCTATTAGCAAGAATAGAAGACAGAATCTTGATATCTACATTGATTAATGAAATCGGTCTATAATTGCTGGGGGCCGTTTTATCTTTGTTATTTTTTAGAATTAGTATAGTTTTGGAAGTGTTCCAGTGAAGATCAGATATGTCATTTATTTTTATATAGTTATACACTTTAAGAAGAAAGGGAGCAATTACTGATTTAAAGGATTTAAAGAAATTAGGTGTGAATCCGTCAGGGCCTGGGGATTTACCAATTTTTAGTCTATCAATTGACTCCTTAATTTCTAAAAGAGTAAGAGGGGATGAAAGAATATTCTGCTGTTTTTCATTTAACTTAGGAAAAGTTATGGAACTTAAAAAAACTATTTATATAACTATTTTCTATAGAATTAGATGTTTTGGAAAATATCTCTGTATATAGTAATGAAAAGAGATGCAAAACTTCCTTGTCCGTGTTATATAATTGATTGTTGTATTGTAAGGGCGATATTTTAGATCTCTCAAAATTTTTTTTAATTATTCTTGTTAAGGTTTTAGAAGGAATTTGAGCCCATTCTGAGTAAGTGATTAATAATCTTTGCTCCAGTATTGAAAGGTTATTTTGGTGTAATAAAATCAGTTCTTTTGATAGTCTATAATCTGTTTATCATATGATGGGTCCGAATTTAACCTATATTGATTTTCAAGGGACTGAATTCTTAGTTTTAGGAATCTTTCTTTACTATTAAATTGCTTTTTAAGATATGCAGCCTTACCAATAAACATACCCCTTAATCTAGCTTTACAAGCTGCCCATTGTATATCATAGGGGATATCTGTTGAATCTAAATTGTTTTCCATATCCTGAATTATTTCTATACACAATTTATTAATTTCTTCGTTAGAAAGCAAGTTATTATTTAATGTCCAATTATTTCTTATAAATTTATGACCAGGGTTAAAGTTTAGATTTCATTTTATTAATATTCTAGAGTGATCAGAGAGAAATCTGGGTTCAGTAATAAAATTTAACAACAGTGAAAGAAAATTTGATATAAGAAAGAAATCCAACCTAGACCATGAATGATAGCATTTGGAATAATAAGTATAAGTATCATTTTTATTTGAGTATTTGATGATTTGTAAAGGGTCTATGAGATTGTACTCTAATATTAAGTCTTCAAGAGCAAAGGAAGCTTGTTGATTGTGCGAAGAGGAACGACTTGTACGATCTATATCTGGGTTAATCACAGCATTCCAGTCCCCACCTAAAATAACAAAGTGATCTTTGTAGGAAGAAAGGATATTATATATCTGTAAAATAAAAATATGTTGATTACTACAAGGGCCATAAAGATTTAGTACCAGCAGTGGTTTATCCAAATTGTGTACGGTAGAAGTAAAGTAGCACCATTTACCTTCATTGTCATGTTTTTCTTCAATAATAGTTCCCAAAAATTTTTGTTTGATTATGATAGCCACCCCCCTAGAATTAGACGTGTCCCCTGAAGCTATTATTTTTTTTATCCATTTTTTATTTCTTACTTTGTCCCAGTCATCTCTAGGAATATGTGTTTCTTGCAAAAAACATATATTGGCTAGCGATTTATACATTAAATGAAATATTAAGGATTTCTTGTCTTTATTTTGGGTCCCTCTTACTTTCCAGGAATCAATTATTAATGAATTAGTCATGTGTTTAATAAAGGTCTGTTAAAGGAGATGTTAAAATTTAAATTATTCATGTATACATAAAGGATAAGTAAGAAAAATAAACGAAGCTTAGTCTCATCATAACAGTTATTACCTATAAGTGTAAATTTCAATATAAAATTAACCCAGATCTCATAATCTTCCCTCTTCTCGAACCCAGTGCCTACCCACCTAAACTTACCTACAGAGGGAAGATAAAAATAGCTATATACACGATGTAAAAACTTGGTTACCAAAAACACAGAAATATGGGAAGAAAATTTAAGTAGAGTCCTAAAAAGGACTGTAACAGTAATAGTAATAACAATACTAAACATATTTACACAATTATCCAAACACAAGATGCCCGACCTATACATTCCCCATTCAAAAGTGTACTCACAAACACCTATATATTTAAATATAATTGTGTCCCAAGTAAATATGTTGGTAATCTTGCAATATAATATACATTTGTGATGTGAGATGCAAGTAAGATAGAACACAAATCTTGAAACAATAATATATTCATACATATTAAATCATTAGTGTAAGCGTAGTAAGACACGAATATGACTCCAACCAAAAGAGATTAAATGTTATAAGAAAATGAAATCTTCACAGATAGATATATACTATATTGTTTTGTAGTGCTAAAGCCTATAAATAGTGTAACTCTGCATAAACTTTTTTACTATAATTCAAAACCAATTTGTATGATTCGAGTATATGAAAGTCCATATGGAAATGATAATACTATCATGTCTAGTATAAAGTAACCCAACATATTTTAAATCACATGTATCCCACACTCTTAGCAAAACTAGATAAAATATGAGGGATGTTATTTAAAAACCATTCATGGATATATATATATAATAATGGAATATGTATTAATGTAAACTGAGATGCTTACTAAGGACTTCAAATTGCCCTTAAGTGAGAAGTTATACTCTGAGACATTCTATTATGTCATTGAAAATATGCAAGTAAATATGATTAAAACAAAGATATGTATAAACTATATAGGCAAAACGTTATACATTTCTCTCTATTAGCCATTGCATCAATTCCAGCCTATTGAACAATATAAATTAACCTTGTTAGTAGCATTAGAACTTATGGATATATAATAGCAAGTAAATATGAATAACATTTCGAAACCTTCATGTTAGTTTGTTTTGCGCAACCATCCAGAAATATTTTGCCTTATAAAAAAGCCTTAGTTAAATCAAGCCTCCATCTGCATGTTTTTTTATGAATAAGGCGGCATTTAAAGATGCAGTGATATTTTCAGATGTCAGCAGAGATATAATTTCTGAATATATATTTTAAAAATACTTAGCATACATGGATAATCTTATGAATGCATAGCTACATTTAGGTACACTTTTCAGTGATAATTAACTCATTTTGAAGTAATCTTTTCTATTCTTTTTGTACATGAACTTTACCCATTGCCATGACATTAAAAGTTATAGAAATGTTAACATATATTTTAAATAAGACTTATACCACTCATGCCATAATAGAAACTTTAAAGAAATGACATTCAAAGTACTTCTGTGTGTATTCTATCTAATCCTATTAAAAATGTGTCATAGCGGAAAGGAGTGAGTTTCATGAAACAGAGAAAATAGCATGTTTCGATCCTGCTGAATGCTTGATGTCTCATTAAGTGAAATAACCCTAACCTCTAATGCAGGGCTCTTTACTTTGTACCTCTTTACGTAAAAAATTTGACTCGTATGTCACTGACTTTTAGTGGCAGTAGAATTACCCCTAAATGGTTCAGCCTTGGTTTGCAGACTGCTGTGGCATTTGCACATTTGTCTGTCAGACAGCTGTTCTTGCACTGGTGCGCATCAAACTAATGATTCTTGATATTCTGCACAACAGATGTTGTAAATCAACATATACCTATGTACAACCCTCAGCCCTATAATCTGTGAGGCATATGCAATCACTGTGCTACAGACCTGGAAAATCCATGCAGATACAGCTGTACCCTGCCTAAGACATGATTGATGTGTTACCACACTGCCATACCCCTTGGTCTTGCTGCAGGGCCACATCCTGGTGACACACAGATGCCTAGCACAGAAACAGGATACAACATGTGAGAACACAGTCACTCAACATTAATAATAGCAATAATGCATCAAGGCTAACACTGTACACACACTATGATGTGTATCCCTTACAAATGCCAGATGATAGCAACTTACACAGCATTACATATCTACAATTTAGTAAGTTGACCCTGTGCATCAGACCCATATATGCATGTCCCTGCATCAATGGTTTTGATGTCAGGGATCTGGCACAGGTTTCATCATATGCACAGGATGTGGTGCGGTTTTGCCAGAGGCCTTGACTGTGCCATTTGGTTGATAGTATGGGTGTGCATTTAGGGTGTGGGAAAGGCATGGCCTGTGCAGGTGCAGGTGTGGTGCATGTGTGTGGAGGTGATCTTTTACTGATTGTGATCTGTCTGTGTGTGTGTGTGTGTGTGTGTGTGTGTGTGTGTGTGTGTGTGTGTGTGTGTGTGTGTGTGTGTGTGTGTGTGTGTGTGTTTGTCTGCATGCACACAGGCATGCCATGTGGCTGCCCTACACTGATGTTTCTTGGACAGCTGTGGCCTGTACATTGCAGGGTGTGCAGTTCACCATCTCTGGCCACAGACATGAGAACCAGACCTGCTAGGGGTATCACAGGCACCACCAGGGACAAGGCTGCACATAGTACTACTCCCTGATGGTGACAGTTGTCCCCTGGCTCCGTGTCCTTGTTGAGACCAGCCAGGACTACATGCCAATGGCCTGCTATGTCTTGGCATGGGCATCACACCACCCTTAGTATTGCTGGTGTTATTGCCAGTACGGGAGCGTGATGGTGCATGGATGGCCACATGCAAGCCTGGCTGATAGTGGTGCTGAGCTACCTCCATGTGGCTGCTACCTCCCATCTGCCAAACATTCAAGCACAGATACTCCACGGTGGAGGAGAGTCATGTCCTGACCCCACTGTCTATCAGCAATCTCATTGTCCTCATGCAGGATCCCAATGAGTTCACGAAAAGGCATTATGTGCACCAGGGAGATGTTCTTCAACCAGCCTGTGCATTTGTCTGGTGTTACAGTCATTCCATGCCTGTGCATCCATTACTGACCAAAACATGTGCCTGATTACTGCAGCAGTGGCGCTCTCAACATGGGCTGGACAGACAGCCATTCTCCTCTGAGCACCCCCACCCACCTGCCTGTGTGGGACTTTGCCAGGACTCTGGCTATGGCTAGTGGCTGGGTGCTCACTTGCCATAGTCACCACACTTGCATGTTCTGTGCCAGCACCCAGCTGTCCTTTAATTGTGGTCTCTGGTGATGGGGAATGTGTTGGCATTGTGACTGTGTGTAGGAATAGGGTTGACAAAGATGGGATGTCAACCAATGACACAGATTCAGCCCCTGACAACCCCACCAGTGCCTCAATACAGGTATCATCATGGTCAGAGTTGCCAAACTAACATCACTTACATAGCGGGAGGGACTGTGACTCTCATGTCCACCTGTGAGGAAAAGGCAACATATGTACATTACTACTGGCACTATAAGGTTTGCTGGTGCACACACACTCACACACTATGACCAAAGCAGACACACTATGGACAGGGCCTCAACAACATGTAGTGCATACCTTTCAACTTACTGTAACTACAAATCTATACCAGTGGGATATGTGAGTGTGTTTAGTTGGTGGTGAGCCATCAACTACAACACACTGCACCCATGTAAACATTACTGCTGTTTATCTGTATAGCACTGTGACAAAACCTATGGAACATACCTACCAACTGTACTGAGTTTCCAACAATATCAACATATGTGGTTCATCTTTCCTGTCTGCTGCTCATACCTCCTATGTTTGTCTGATACATTACTGGTTTGTCAAGTGGATTGGTGACCTTACTTAATGTCATACTGTGATTTGCAGATACTATAATCTGCAGTACATGTTTGTCAAAACAAGGGTGATTACTCAAACAACTTCCCAAGCTTACAGTGGATATAGCAATTTTACAGACTCTTTTAATATGCAAGGATATTGTGACAAATCACATGAGACACCAATGATATTGCCAGAACATTTCCACCATTTCATTTGACATATAACCTGTGCACTCCAATTGAAGGAAATACACATCAGGTAGGGGTAAGATATTGTAAATAATAAGACTACATTAGACAGGTTGCATGGGGGTGCACACCTATAAACTGATTCTTTGGTAAAGCACCTATTGATCTCAGCACAGAATTCAGCCCTCTTGGGAATTGTGTATCAGCATGGCACATCTTGAAATGGCAATGTTTGCACACTCTCCCTAGCAAAACACCTCCTAATCCATCAGATTGTGAGGCCATTCATGTGCACAGTGGTTGTCAGGTCACCACACAGATTGTGTATTGTAGTTAGGTGTGGTCTCAGGCTTGGTCACTGCAGACTGCTGATATTTTTCCTGTGAAGCCATCCTTTGGTCCACTGACTGTAAGGTGTGGGCCATTGCTGTCTACAATGCTGGAATTCCTCTCCATCCAGAGCTATGTGGCAGACACCAGAAGAATTATAGCCACAATGGACCGGGGTTTGAAACTGATCATAATACACTCCAAATTGGCTCCAGCCACAGTTCTAACCTGTGAACAGCAAATGCAAAGTAGGACACTGCCATCAGCCTCCTTCAGTGTGTGGGTACTCTTGTTCTGCTGTTGTGCAGTGCTGTTATTGGCCAACACTAACATGACCATATTGTGGATGAATATATTCTAACCTTGATGTCATAACACCTTAACACATTTCCACACATGCTTTTTGAAAAGCTGATGTACTGTTGTCCAGATGTTACCCAGAACTGGATGTTGTTTGTTGTGAGGAACAGCTGCCATCTCCCAAACACACTCTATATCCAAGACATGTGGAGACCATGGAAGATTGTTGTCCCATGTAGTACACACCCAGTACTTTCCAAAGATGTCTGACACTCCACTGTTGTTCTATGGCTCCTGGCAGCCTCCCTGGACATTGTTGGTATTGTATCCTCCACATACATGTAGGGATGTCCAGTTCTTCACAATGTCACTGTTGCACAATATCTGGAACACGTTTTGATGACTATCTGCATTGTGTTCCATGGCATATGCAATACTCTGGGTATGTTTCTGTAGCCTTCTCCAGGCTGATACCTTTCTAAAATGTGATCCCTTTGCAGCATGTTAAGCTGTATGTGAGCCATGGCTTTTTCTGTAGCAGGCAACTGTGCGTCTATGTTAGGATATTCTTGGTATGTGAGCTGAGTGTTATTTGCAGTTAATCCAAAAGTCCGTAATTGATGGCAGGTTTGTATCCAATATGATGTCCTGTTGTGGTTTTGTCACATGTTGCTACACCACAGTATGGGCTTCATTGTGTGCACACATATGCATCTAGTTTATTGGACAATGTCCATGTCACATACTTGGTCCACTAACAGATTAGTTTGTTTGACAGTTGCATTGTACAGATTATAGGTCACATGAAAGGTTGGATAGATGTTTGGCCTTGTGCATTGTGCTCACATTGTCATATATCACAAATCCCTGGCATTCTAACAGGTGTGTACACCTGTTAATTGCACTGTATAACACCAGTGTATACAATATGCCCCTAATCCTTGCCCTCTGTCCCTACATTTTGGCAATCTTTATCCGAATGTCCTGCAATGACAGGTTTATGAGGCAGATATGCTATAGAGATGTGACAACTCATGCAAATATGCCCCTTTGATATACATTGTGATATTAGGTAGTGAACCCCATCACAAGTGATCATGCAGATATTGGAAGTTGTATGTTTGTAACAGTTGTGTGTGTGTGGTCACATGCATGACCTTAACATGCCTGGGGTACTGGTGAGCTACAGTAAATTCTCTTATGCACCGGCTTCCAGCTGCTGTACCTCATGTAGACAAGAGGGACCTAGGTAGTTGTAAAGTAGAGGTACTGTTAGCTGATTCACAATATGCATTTGTCCATGATTAATGCTACAGTTATTCACAGGTACAGTATAAACTATGATATTACACATTTTGCTGTCCTTTACCATAGATGTGCACTTGTGTGAATTACTTAACTTCAAACACTGATGTATTGTGCACTGACATATGCATCTAGATAGAACACAGCTGTAATGCAACCTCGGTACAGTGATGTGCATTTTTGCCTTACCTGGACACTCCTCGTCTGTTGCCTGGGTGTCACGCACCTCCACAACTGTTATGTCCTGTGCTGATGTTCTAGTAGGAGCTACCCCAAGGTTGGCCAGGAGCTCCACCATTGCCATAAGTGGGGCCTCTCTGTCTGGCCCCCCACCAATAGCAGAACGGTCCATCACTATGGCAGCAGCCCACTGCTGGGCACTCCGGATGAGGTCAGTCGACCTGTGCCTGACCTGATCATATGTTCGGCCATGGTGGCTCACATTGTTGACTCTTTCTTTGATCCCATCCCATAGGGCAGTCTTCTCCCACTGATGTTGGTGACCCCAACCAAAGAGGATGTCAAAATTCTCCAGGATGGCCTCAGTTATGGCCACAGTCTCCTGTTCGGTGTAGGCGGGCTGCCTCTGCATGTCACCTGGAAGGCATAAACAGGAAAAACTTCACAGAACCTTGGACATTGCACAGACTTCCTGACAGAGGCAGCACATGACTAATTATTATCAGGAGCCACTACATACAGACACATCATACCATAGCAGCACTGTATGAACATGCATTGTACTCCTGATTCTGTTGTGACATATTCCCCCTATGAGGGCCAGTACACTCCATAAACCACCATTCACATTTGTGTAGAGGGGTGACAGTGTCTGTGTTCCTTGCAGATGGGCTGTCAATGCTGCTCAGGCTTGGCTCGCATACAGTGTGTAATGGAGCTGGAAGCATATCTCTGAGTTCATGTAGGATGCAGACAGGAATGTTATCAGTCCCCAAGGGGACTTGCTATTTTCACGTTTAAGTGGGTGGTGTGCACCTGATCCATGATGATGAGGGTAGGGGTGCATGTGGTGTGCATATCCACCTATACTGATGTTGAGCCAGAGGAGTGATGTTTGGCCTAAACGTGTCTGCAGTAGGTTGACTGTAGTGATGGTGTGTGTGTGTGTGTGTGTGTGTGTGTGTGTGTGTGTGTGTGTGTGTGTGTGTGTGTGCTATGATTGACCTCCATTACAGGGTGGGCTGGGTTGTTGCCTATGAGACTGCAGACATATGTGAAGATGGCCTTCTGGTTGCCCTCAGTGGATGGGTCTGATTTATACTCAGAATCAGCTTTACAGTAATCCACCTGTGACCTACTATGGTCATCCAAACAAAGGATTACATGCTAGCCAGTTGGTGCCTCCTCCTAGTTTCCCCTGTACAGCCAACATAGCATCCAATTATGTGCTTTGTGCCCTACTGCTGTCCATCAAAGGTGTTTACTCTACGTTGGTGGAGACAGGTTGTACAAATTAAATATTTCTGATGCCATATAGCTATGTGGGTGGTCATATAACTGTTTGTAGTAGGCATGGACACAAGGTCATAATACAGTTGGACACCTCTGCTATTTCTACATGATACTCCTGCTTATGCCAGTACTCATGTCTGTGTCTGGGCAATGCAACAACCATTAGCTGTATAATTATAACTCTGTTGGATGCACAGACATTAGGATTACACATGTGTACAGCATGTATGTCTCATTTACATGATGTTTTGCATCCCATGTCATGTGTTATGAAGCAGCCAGATACACCTAACCATACATGCATACACTTGCACAAGTAATAACTACTATACATTTCTGTTCTATGTCAGCATGGCACACTGTCATAACACTTTTTTTGTTCAGTCATTCCTGTCAACCTGGTAGGGTGGGACATGTGGAGGACGCCATACATACATGGTGGGCTATGGGCCAACATTAGTGACACTGTCTTCATATCGCTGTAACACACATATGTCAGTTGATAGGTGGGCAGCCTTTGCATTCACAGTCATATCCTGGATGATGTGCAATGTTCCTATGGCAGAGAGAGAGGGGAATGTCTAGGACTATGGTAGTGAGTGGCAGGAACATTTACTGTTGTGTGTATGGCTGGTATTGGCATAGAACTAGTAGATATGATGGACAGATGAAAGGCGGATATATTGTTTGTGCCACAGACAAGATGGAAGGGGGTTATGTCTGTGTGCATCATACTCAGGTACAAATAGTTTTAATTTGGAGTGTCTGTGAGGGGAAATGATGTTGGTGTTAACTTAATGGAGCATTATGCCAAGAGTGTGTATGGCAGTGATAAGAGTGTCATGTAGAGCAAGGCCTATGCATCTGGGAATTAATGCTGTAATGATGACAGTTGTTAGTGCATATGGTCCACTAGTTGCGTGTGTGATGGATAAGACTGACGTATTTTGCAGTGGTTGGATGAAGTGGTGATGACTGCACCCAAGGGTGAGAGAGTGATGATTGGAGCAGATTTCAATGGGAAAGTTGGTGAAGGAGACAGGGGGATGCAGAATTGATGGGCAGGTATGGTGTTAAGCAAAGGAATGCAGAAGGTGAGATGGTGGTGGAGTTTGCAAAAGAGATTGTACATGGCTATGGTGAATACGCA
The DNA here is from genome assembly GCF_019279795.1 of Protopterus annectens. Lineage (NCBI taxonomy): Eukaryota > Metazoa > Chordata > Ceratodontiformes > Protopteridae > Protopterus > Protopterus annectens. The sequence continues at coordinate 449,868,251 of NC_056729.1, read as the reverse complement.
TGTTTACAAGACCAAGTAAAATAGGGTGACAGACAAGAGTGGAGGAAGATGCACACAGGTGGAGTTTCCCCTATACAGGTGGGTCTGTTTGAAGGGGATTAGAACAGTACAGTGGTGACAGGGGAAAGTGTGGTTAGGCAGCAGGGAATGATGGTCTGTGGGATGATGTTGGTGATCAAGAAGTGAGGGAGGAGTGTGAGGGCAGCACCATGGATCAAATGGTGGATACTGCAAAAGGGTGTGTTAGGTTGGGTTCATGGAAGAATGACAACAGGCAGTGGGTGGCAGCAAAGAGTTACCAAATGTCTAGTTACATACATCTGGTCAAGTAAGGGAGACGAGTAGAATGGGGCTTGGTGTGACATCTGGACAGAGGAAAGGGGACAAGGAGACGTGGTTGTGGAATGAGGAAGTACAGGGGAGTATACAGTGTAACAGGTTGGCGAAGGAGAAGTGGGATTATCAGACAGATGAAGACAGTAGACAGGAGTATAAGGAGATGGGGTGCATGGCAAAGAGAGTGGTGGCAAAGGCTAGGGATGGGGCATCTGAATCGCTGTACCAGTTGGCTAGACAGAGGCACGTAGGTAGGAGGGATGTGCAGCAAATAAGGCTGATAAAGGATAATGTGGGAAATGTACTCACAAGCAAGGAGAGTGTGTACAGCAGATGGAAGCAGTACTGTTATGGGCTTTTGCATGTGGAGAATGAGAGAGAGAGAGAGAGAGAGAGAGAGAGAGAGAGAGAGGAGATTGGATAATGTGGGTTTGGTGAATCAGGAAGTGCAACAGATTATGAAGGGGGAAATAAGGATAGCTATGAAGATGTGCAAGAATGGTAAGGCTGTTCTTCCAGGTGACATACCTGTGGATGCATGGAGTTGTTTAGGAGAAATGTCAGTGGCCTTCTCAGCCAGATTGTTTACTGTAATCTTGGAAAGTGAGAAGATGCATGAGGAGTGGTGAAAATATGTTTGTGTACTGATTATGAGAATAATGGTGGTGTGCAGAGCTGTAGTAACTACAGAGTGATAACATTGATCAGTCACAGCATGAGGTAATGGTAAATGGTGGTGGAAGCTAGGTTAAGAAAGGTGGTGAGGATTACTGATCAACAGTATGGTTTCATGGCAGGAAAGATCAGTACAGATGTGATGTTTGCTCTGAGTGTGTTGATGGAAACGTACAGAGAAGGTCAGAAGTAGCTGAGTTGTGTCTTTATGAGCTTAGAGATAGCATATGACAGGATGCCTAGAGAGGCATTGTGGTATTGTATGAAGAGGTCAGGAGTGGGAGAGGAATCCTTAAGACTGCTACAGGATATGTCCAAGGCTAGTGTGACAGTGATGAGTTCTGCATTGGGAGTGACAAGGGCATGTCAGGTGGAGGTGGGAGTACATCAGGGATCAGCTCTGAATCCTTTATTATTTGCAGTGGTGATGGACAGGTTGACAGATATGGTCAGACAGGGGCCCCTGTTTATTGTTCTGTTTGCGATGACATTGTGGTCTGTAGTGAGAGTAGGGAACAGGTTGTAGAGACCATGAAGTGGTGGGGTTATGGTCTTGAGATGAGAGGAATGTTGGTCAGCAGGACTACAACAGAATATATATGTGTGAAAGGAAGGGAGGATGGAGGAATGGTGAGGATGCAGGGAGTACAGATTACAAAGGTGAATAAGTGTAAATACTTGGAAATAACAGTTCAGAATAATGGGTAATGTGAGGGGGAGGTACAGAAGAGAGTGCAGGCAGGATGCAGGTGGTGGAGAGGTGTGTCAGGTGTGATTTGCGGAAGACAAGTACCATTAAGAGTGACAAGGAAGGTCTACAAGAAGGTGGGGAGACCATCTGTGTTATATGAGTTGTAGACAGTGGCACTGATAAAAAAGGCAGGTGACAGAGCTGGATGTAGCAGAGTTAATGACATTACGATTTGCACTGGATGTGACAATGGTGGACAGGGGTAGGAATATGTATGTTAGGGGCCAGCCCAGGTTGGATGTCTTGGGGACAAAGCCAGAGAGTGGCAGGATGATCTTAGTCTGGACATGTGATGAGTAGGAATGCTGAGTATATTTGGGATAGAATGACGCAGCCAGGTAAGAGGAAAAGGGGAAGGCCTAAGATAAGGTGTATGTATGTGGTGACAGTGGACATACAGCTGGTTGGTGTGACAGAGTAAGATGCAGAGGACTGGAAGACATGGAGACAGATGATGTGCTGTGGTGACCCCTGACAGGAACAGACACATGAAAGTGAAGGAGAAGTTGTAATGGCAGTGTTCGCAGGTTGCCAATTATTTGGCAGACATAACACAACTCTTTGAGTATATTACTGCAAACCTGAGGCACACATATGGTCAGTGTGCATAACAGTGGACAGTTGAATGGTATGAGCTCAGTATATGATATGCAGTTCAACACACACAACTGCAACAGTATTGTACTATGCAAATACCCTGTACAGGTCCCTCACATTTCTTATACAAACATGTATATCATACTTGTATTCACAATTGACATATGGATAAATGCGACATCCCAGTAGCTGGCCTAGCAGTGTCGCAGTCAGTATTGTTCAACACACACTCCAGTAGTAGTCATATGTGAGCCATCCTTCCCTGGAGTGAGTCAGGGGCAAGAGCTGTGTTCTGCATCACTGCAGACAGACAGATGCTATGGCCATAGGTTGTAATCTGCAATATATCAGTACAGCAATTGTTGTTGAGAAATATTTGTTGAGCTTCCTATTTTCCACTTTTACATACCCCTTACTACATTCCATTACATGCTTACTTGTTTGGCATACCTTATTATTTTTATTTCTGGATCAGTTGATGTTCTCCACAGTTTCAGTGTGTGGGTCTCTGTTGCTTTGGATGTTTTTGTTTTGCTTTGTTTTTTTCCTCTTTCTCTTTTTCTCTCTCTCTGTCTCTCTCTCTCTCTCTCTCTCGCTCTCTTTCAGATAGATGTAGGTTTTACATCTGTTTTGCATAGGCAGCAGCTGACCTTTTGTAGGTAATGCTCATGATCAGCTGATGGCATGTGGATGAATTGTAGTACCCCACTTGCTAATTGCATGTAGAACAGCTGTGGTACCATTCCAGAACCAGTAGCATAGAAACATACTCCTATAACTAAGTACTTCATCTGGGGGTCCTTTTCCTTGCCTGTAAGCTAAACGTCATGGAGGTGTGTGACAAACATCATCACAGAAGGTAGTTAAACATACATCTTACAACAAAGACTGTGGAAACAAGCCAGCAAACTGGAGGAGGATCTTCCAGACATGGGGACAGAATGTAAGTATTGCCATTATACATTTGAAGTAATGCTAGTTTGACTGGGTTTGTGTGGATATGGCTGTTCTGCATTATTTTAAGTCTGACAGTGTTATGTAGTTGACATAACTCTCACCTGTCGGGCTATCTGCAGACTGGCCAGAGGTTGGACTCATATTTAGTATGTTACTCACACATTTTGTTTTCTTTGGTTAAATTAGTAGCATACTCTGAGGATTGCAGTCAGTAAATGGTAACATCCATGTGTGTTTCTGACTTCATATCTCTCAGAACAGATATGTTATAATCACCCCCATTATACCAGCAACTTTCTCAGTTTATAACAGCAATATGTCAATAATGCCCCTGTGTTTGGGCCTCTGTCCCCAAGTATGTCAAGCTTTGTCCATATGTCATGCAGTAGGAGGTGGATAGGTAAGGCATATCATTATTTGCTGACTTCATTCCTGATATCATCCCAATAATGTATGAGACTGCTAGACATGTTATGTGTACGAGACCTAATATTTGAGGACAAAACCTGGACATTCTGTGGGACTCTGTACAGTTATGAGGTCTATGTACTTCTGGCAATAGTTGACAGACTGTCAGGATTGTGTAGCTGTGTATTGTGAATATGTTATTTGGACTAAGTATGGAGTGGGGTAGGTATTGCATTTGCTTACAACACATTTGATGGTTTTGTAGAAATGTACTTATATCATGTGTTTGGGGATACTTATGCACATAGGCATATCTTTGCAACATTTCATGATCAGTAAGCATCATCACAATGTTGACATTTTACAGGGTAGTGGTTGCTAATAAATGTAGGCAGGTCATGCATACAGTTGTAGACATATGATACTGTTTGTACAACATATACTAGATTCCCATGTATCGCAGGCTGTGACTGTGTTTATTACTGAATATTATTGCTATTTGGTAGTGTTGTATTCATTATATTGATGTGGGGTCAGCCAATGACCATGCTGTATAGCTCAGCTGTTTGTCATATGGCTTGCATATTTTCCATCTTATTGTCATCTCACTTTGTCTTCATTATAACAATGTTAATTAGTTGCTGTTCATATGATTCATTACATGAACTGACACATGGACTACAATTTACATTGACACACAAACATAACTACTCAGGGAACACATGCAAGGGAAAAATAATGGAAATACTGATATCCTATCAAGCACTCAGTTGGACAGTTTACTGAGGCAGACATCATTATTAAACAGTGCAGGTCCCAATACTAATGTTATGTTGTCATTTTCATAATTATCTTTTGTAAATTTACAGTTATGGAAATGTTGCATGAGGCAGAGCCCAGGCATGCTTCCATTCAAATGTCAGGATATGTTACATTCGCTTGCTTTGCATATGCTTGCCATGCTTAATGCTAGCCAATAAACAACTGTTCAGGTCATGTCATGATTTCCACTGGTAAGCTGTGTTATGCATGCCATTGCATGGACTTGATTAAGCTGTTATTATTGTGTGATAGATACAGTGTCCCTGACATGTTCTATATTGGACATGTTTAGAAGTATAGATAATGTGACATAGGGAAGATACTGTGTGCATGATGAGCCATCCTCTAGCAGCAATGCTTTTGATTTGATTATAATTATGCTACTTGATAATGTTTGAGCCATTTCATCTTGACCTGTGTTTGAAATGAGACCTTCAATGTATCCTAATGCACCTTCAGTCTCATATTCTGATATGCAGAACGCACATGTGGACAGAATGCAAACTAATATATCTTAGATTACAGATGTGCACATTATTTTTATTTAATGTCAGCTATGGTCATCATTGGAACGTGTGGCCTGATAGACATTTGCTTTTCATTGTTATGGTTTTCATTACTGACATACTTCGAATATGGTAGTACAGTGGGCTATGGCCATAATGTATTTTAACATTTCATGAGGATTGCTTTCTCCCTTTTCATTGTGTCACAATGAATAGGTTATGCAGACAGGTAGTATCAAGTATGCATATGTAATTTCTTCCCAGTGTTTGATCCATCTTGACAGATCACGGGACCTATGGATGATCACCATTCAGACATAGATGACAAGTGCATGCCATGCCACTACCACAGTCCTCTAATGATGACAATCTTGATGTTGATGAGGATGATGATGAGGAAGCTGGATCTGCATGTGCCATTATCCCTGCTGTATCCCGGAAGAGATGACACCAGGAACAACAGAAAGATGATTATTGGGAACAGATCCAGGAGGTGGTGACTGATGTGTTTCATACACAGATGAGGGACACAGTGGGGAGATTTTTCAGGTTTTGGCACAGGTTATGAATGACTCATGCAGGGAGATTACCCAAGAGATCATTCGTGATGTTCCTCCCCATCAGGTCAGTCCCTCGGGTCTGAAAGTACTGTCTATGTCCTCCAATTTTTGCAATGCTGCCACGATGCTGTTTGCCATATCCATGATTGGACTATATATGCAGTCTTCTGCATACATGCCATTTAGCTGGCATGGTTATGTGTTAAATGTGGAAACACACAAAGCAGGTATCATCTTGTGATATTTAATTATGTTTCAATGTTTACATGACACACATTAACACATTACACTTTTCTTTCACATTCAGCTGTCCATGCATTTCGGCAGTTAACATGCAGCTACTGCTGAAACAATTATACTGTAAACATGTGTTTCAGTGACAGAAACTCGCAGACAACACATGGCCAAATTCTGGTACTACAACAGTGGTATGGTTAAGATTTGTGTGTTGCCATATCATGTATGTGCAACAAAAAGACGTCCTTGCCCATGAGTTTTGTATGACAGCTGTCATACTTGCACACTGCCATGATGTCATGTTGTGTTGCACGTGTTGGCAATGCTAATGCCATGTTAGGTTATATAAAGTTATGTCATACATATGGGCAGCCCTCCTTTACTGACTGCATAGAACACCAATTTAACATCCATGTATATACCATGGTAATGATAATTTAATTTATTCAGTAACAGTACAGTATACTGTGCTTTGTCTATGTTATATTTCCACATCCATTCATTATTCACATAAGTTAACACCTTTTGATTGTACACATTAAATAACATATGTACATGTCTGCAAATAGTCCTATCTGTACTGAAACACCATTGTACCTTTGACATGTGAGTATTGGCCAACTTATCACTGATGTGCTGTAATGATGCTCACAGGTCTGTCCTCTGCTCAGTAATGAGCAAAGTCCATGACATATATCTGCAGTTGTTTATTCCACATTGGTATAACAGTATGTGTGAATGTGATGGAAGTTCTAAGTTTGCTTACCTATGCTTGTTGATGTTACATGACCACTCTATGTTGTTAAAATTAATTTGCATGACCTAATTTGTTTTTTTTTTAGCTGAACTGTTAAATTTGTGAACATTTATTATTCTTATATGTCATTGGTGTGGGTATGTGTATTGACATTGCTTTCATGTATGTTCCATTTAGGCCACTGACATATACTCCTACTTCCGTATGTTGCCTTTGACATGGCATATGTGAGTCACATATATGCATTCCATTACACATTTGTTTGGGTTGTGTACAGCTACTTGTGCATGTGGTAGCCAGTTTGGTGCTTTTCTGCTATGTGCCACTGTGCTTGTTTTTTTTTTTTTTGCCTTTCCTATACATGTTTAGAGGTTGTGTTATGTCCTCTGCTATAATTATTTAGCATTCTAAGATCTTCATTTGATCATGTGTGATGTTGCTTGGCTTACACTTCCACTGTTGACAGACTACTTGGTTATGTGTTTATTTATCCAATATGTACTGTGATCCTTGTTTATTACCCTACAGCACACATTTACTATGGGTCATACACATCCACCTATGACTGCCACACAGTTTGAAACCTGCCATAACATGATAGTGCATAGGTAGATATGGTTTCCTGCATTTCAGCATGGCTAGTATGCATCCCCACCCTGTTAGACAACATTCCATTGCCCGTGTTGTGCTGCACATTGTCCACGTTGTGCAGTGTGCCATCTGGATAACTTACCTGTCCTTACTGTTTTTTTCCATCCTTTGTCTGTCATATGCTGTGATATTTGTTCTATAGGTATACCCTCTCTGATGGCCTTTTCCTCTTTCCCTATCTTTACCTTTCCTTCTATTATTAAAAACAAAAAAATAACAAAAAAAAAACAAAAAAAAAAAGGCAACTATTTCCTAAAAAAAAAAAAAAAAAAACTGCAAATACCCCTCCGACTTTCTGTAAAATTTTCCTATTCCAACATACCTCTTGCATGTTCCTCTTCTTAACCCATACCCCGCATCTGCTTTTCTACCTCCCAATTTCTTTGGGTGAGTGCATTTTCTGTGTTCCTCACACATGTCCCACACCCATTATTAGCGAATCTTAGCTGTAGCAATGTGGCCGTCATTGCTCTTCGCTTTTATTAATTTTTTATTAGAAAATGTATGGATTCCATTGAAATAAGTGATAGCTAGCATATTTTAATAATAATGAACTTACAGGGATATTCATTAGTTGTCTATAAACTTACTGAATAAATTCTAATATATATTTACAAATGTCAGGCGGCTTTGTTTATGAGATTCTTTCTGTAGCTTTGTTAAGCTACATCACACTTTGACAGTGATTTTTCATTACTGATAGATTACCTGCAAGTGATATACAGTGTGCCATTACTACTGAGATACTCCGTTGTGTGCAAAAAAAATCTGAGTTCACTGTGATGTATTTACATATTGCATAGTTATCCGCAGCTTTTCCACTGATATCTGTGTAAAGAATCACATTCTGTGAAGTTTATAGAATGCGGCCCATAAAGGGAGGCTTAAAAAACACTCTGTGAAACAAAAACACAAGAAAAATATTAAGAAAAAACAGACAAATTTATAGGCAATTTAGTAAGTATAGTGTTATATTCAATAAAAACATTTTTGAATGCCATTAATAAGCAATTGAAATGCATTGCAAGCAAAAAAGGAAAGTATAAAAACTCTGTTAAATATCAAGTATAAGAAAAACAGTTTTGCAAATATGTCACTGCGTCTTAAGAAATCTTGGGTAGATACTGAGACTGTATAATAGAAGACTAATTACACATAAACGTGATGGCTGAAACTTTTCAGTTAGTATTTTGCTGGACTGTTTATTACTTATAAAACTAAGATAAAACATTTGCCACATGGAAAGCCTATATGTCAGTACCGAAGATAACTAAGGAAGATGGCATATTTTCATGTAGTAGGGTTACAAAAGTTGCTCTGTGGGTCCAAGAAACATGCTAGGACAGTTGATTAGTATTACTTCTGAGGCTATAGTAACTTCTCTTGTTTATATATATATAACAACATCCTTATCAAAGGATTTGTACTCATGGAAAGGAAGTGATCACATGCCAAACCTATACACATGTAAAGGAACAAACAAGATATTACCAGTTATCAGCTTGTTAGATAACACTCAACATGCCTTTATAAAAAAATCACTCTACTGTAACCCACCTGATTAAGTTCTGTGGGACAATTTCAGTGTTATGCGCACAAGGAATACACTGCCTGATAGTGTAGTTGAATGTGACAAAAGCATTTGATACTTAGTTGAATGACAAATTATTATTTAATATGTGGAAAATAAGGATGAATCATTATATTATTAATTGGATAGACAACTGATTAAAATACGTTTCAGTGAAATACATTGAGGATTCTGTTTATTTATTATTAATTGGTTTTCCTAATTGAGCTGTCCCACTAGGCTGGACCTCTTTGCAGCGGTATCCTGGAGAGGAAATCTCCAATACAATCAATGTAGTGACATTTTCACATGTTCAAATAATATACGTATCAAAGAAAAATAACTACAATAAGTGGATATGTATATGAGTTTCTGTGTAGGAATAAAAAGCTGCAGTAACAACTGATGGTAAGTCACATAAGTTAATCAGATAAAACACATTTTACCTATATATATATATATATATATATATATATATATATATATATATATATATATATATATATATATTTAGGCACTATTATGTAACCTCTGTTGGCTCAGTAGCTATATGATTGCCTAGCTATATCAGGTCTTTGAAGTCAAAAGCTGAATGGTGTCAATATACTTTTGTTAATCCCTGTTTATTGTATCTAGCACTGTTAATCTTCTGTATTAACCTAAGTATGCATAAAATATTTCTGCAAAGCATCTGGTGAGTTTTTGTTTATATACTTAGTAATAAGATCTTGCCTGAAAAAGGGATATATGATCTAGTTATGATCTAATTTATTTAACTGTACAATTAATTCACTACCTAACTAATTAAAACACTAATTCAGTACATCTATAAATTAGCAGTTATATACATTAAGTCAGTTAAATGACTAACGCAGAATCACACAGTAGGCAAATGGAGAGAAATGAATATTGGATGACAGTAGGCAGCTTTTGTCAACTCAAAGACAATCCTGTGTGCTGACACTAAACTGGTCACTTGGAATTTATATCAAAACTGTGTATTATTCTGGTACCTAAATTGTTAAAATACAGTATATAGTAATAAAAAGAGCACAAAAAATGGAGTCAGGGATAAAAGAATGAGGTGAGAAAGGTGTGTGTGTGTGTGTGTGTGTGTGTGTGTGTGTGTGTGTGTGTGTGTGTGTGTGTGTGTGTGTGTGTTTATGAGAGAGAGAAAGTGACAGAGAGAGGTTGCAGTGCCAGTGGGGAGTGGAAACAAAGAAAATATAAGATAGTAAGATGACTATTATAGGTAAGAAAGGATGGAAAGGAAAAGACAAACATTTCATACAAGAGGTTAAACTGTAAATAAATGGAAGAGCAAAGTGAAATGTGCAGAAATATCATATACACAGATGTTGTAGCAGGAGATCTGGAAAAATGTTTGATTTGAGGACTACAGTGCCGTAGTTAAAATCACAGGTACAGTTCCATTGATAATGAGGCAGGTTCTGTGGAGAGTAGAAGGACTGTTTTTCAGTAGTTGTAAAGGTAGATGTGGTATAGTTCCAGAATTTAGGGACATATATTGAGAAAATGCTTACACTCCATTCCCATAAGTACAATATTAGCTTTCCCAAAATGTTGTTTTCTGATTATTTTATATACGGGGTGTGCTTTGTGCCAACCAGGGAACAAAGAAATAATAAACCAAGCTGAACTACACCGTAGTTTACTCACAAAAATCAAATGACAGTATTTTACTTTATTTCTACGTCTGATCCTTCATTTTTAATCATAGCAGCAGTGATCACTCTTCAAGGAATTTGTTACAAGTGCTGCAGCATTGCGGCAGGTGGTCTTTGTCTCTGACTTTGTGTGTGTGTGTGTGTCTCTCTCTCTCTTTAGCCTAGATAAGGCTGCATTACAGTTTGTCTTACAGAAAGTCATTAATTCATTTTTAAGTCACCTTTATTTACATCACAATTTTGGTGTAAAATGCAACAAGTTACAAACAAGTGCAATTCAGCCATAAAAGGTGCTTGCGGTTATCCATCTCTTTAACCACACAATTATGACTGGTCTACCATCATGATAGAAATTACACAATTGATATGGAATTCTCTATTGACAATACTAAATCACCTTCATTCAGCTGTGCATTTCCTGAGTGAACTGTACTGACAGGGCATTTATCCTACTGTGCGCTTAATAAGAAAAAAACACGTGCAAGATCTTTTATCTTTTTAGCATAGTTCCATATCTTTGTCCCAAGTATAGTCAAATTGGGTATATCATCAGTAATGTTTATTTGTTGTTTACATAAAATTCTCAGTGAAATGGTAATAATAAATTCATATTTTTCATCCTTCTCATTTAATATTTATTTACTCACTACAAACCATTCACAAAATTATTTTGATTCATATAAACCATATGGCTAGTCCATAATATTAGCTTGTGGAGTTTCCAATATATCAAAATATTGTACAGCCAGTTTCCCTCCTTTTCTTATAACTATTGACCTGTTTTGATGTTTCTTGTGTTTTATATCTTAACTTAATATTTAACAAGAGCTGAATAAGAATAAGCATATAATTAATAATAATCAAAGAAAATTAACTGTAAATAGAGCTAATCAAACTAATTTTGTCTGAGCTAATATAGTGACGTTCAGATCAGCCAGTCATGAAGCATTCCTTGCACTATATTCGACCCTGTACTTAGCCTACAGGCAGCACACATAAGTATCATTATCCAGTGATAATAACCATGGTTATGTCATTAACCGTGTCATGGCTGTCATCCAACCATCTGCTCAATACTCTTCTCTTTTACCTTCTAATAACTGACTTTCAAAACACAAAATAATGGGCAGGATTATGTGAAGCTTATTGAATCTGTGCATTATGCCATATCAACATGAAACTTGCGGCTAACGTAATATCCTAATGTATGACAAGAAACTCAGAATAACTCATTGCACAACAGAGTACAGCAGTTCCAATGGAGCACTATGGAAATGCACAAGTAATCTGTAATTATAAGAAATGGTTGCCAAATAATGTTGTACAGTGCCAAACAAATGGAAAGATAATCACAAATTGAGAATCCCAATAGTTGTTTAGAAAGATATCAAAATATGTACAGTGAGGTTATGGACAACTACAGAATGTTTCTGAGTCTGTAGTGATAACCAAACACACAAGCGTACACACACAAACACACACACACACACACACACACACACACACACACACACACACACACACACACACACACACACACGCACACACACACACACACACACACACACACACACACACACACACACACACACACACACTAAAAACGTTAAGTTTTCCAAAGTAATCTGTATGACAGTTGTAACATAAATTTGCAGGAGTACACACAGAAATGTCTTAGATAATCTTTAATATTTATGTATGCCATCCACTAACTTATAATACGTGCTTCAAAGCTGCAAGATTATTTATAATATATATATATATATATATATATATATATATATATATATATATATATATATGTGTGTGTGTGTGTGTGTGTGTGTGTGTGTGTGTGTATGTATATATATATATATATATATATATATATATATATATATATATATATATATATATATATATATATATATATATATGTATATATATATATATATATATATATATATATGTGTATGTGTATATGTATATATTCACATCACTTATTACATTAAACTCAAAAACAATTATGGATATCTGCATAATACATCCAGCATTAAAAAAATATCGGCTTGGATTTATAGATTCTGATGGAATCCGTAAATTCCCTAATAAAAAAAAAAATTAAAGGCAAAGGTCAATCACAGCCACATCGCCATAACTAACAGATACTAAAAATTGGTAGAGGGCCTGTATAGGGAAAACAACACACACACCAAAGGAAAGTGGAATATTGAAAAACAAGATGTAGGTTATGGCTGAATAAGAGGGACAAGCAAGAGAAATGCCTGAATAGGAAAATATGAGGGAAAGTCAGAGGGGCATAGGTAATATTTTTTGTGGTGGGAATGGGACCCATTTTTTAAAGAATGGAAAGAAAGTTAAACATATGGAGAGAGGAGGTGAAGGTAATAACAGTAGATATACCTGTAGAAAAAATAGCACAACACAAGACAGACAAAAGTTGGAAAAAAGTATGGACAGGTAAGTTACACAGACAGCACACTGTATAACATGTGCAATGGGAAGTTGTCAAACAGGGTGGAAATGCATAGCAGATAAGATAAAATTAAAAAAAAATAAATCTAACTATGCACTGTCATGTTAGCACATGTTACAGACTGTATGACAGTCATACCTGGACATGTATGACCGATGGTAAATGTGTGTTGTAAGGTAATAAATAAGGATCACAGTACAAATTGGATGAACAAATACATATTAAATAGTCCATCGACAGTGCAAGTGTTAGCCAAGCCCTATCACAGCTGAACAAATGCATGTAAAACAATGGTGCATAACTCCAGAGGACAGAAACAAAATTATGACCATGTGAAGTAATGCACAAAAAACCAAAGACAAGCAAAGAATAATCCACGACCATTATGACCATGCATATGAAAGGCAAACAACCAAGCACAGTGCCAAACATAAGTACTGCAAAGGATCAGCAAAGGCTGTTACATGCATAAGTAGGTGTACACATCCAAAATAAACATGTAATTGAATGAATATATGTTACACACATATGTCATGTCAAAGGCAACATACAGGTGTACATGTGTATGTATGTGTGTCAGTGGCAGAAATGGAATGTGCATGAAAACAAGGTCAATAGACATACATACACCAATGACATGTAATGATATTTTAAAATATGTAATGGCAGAGAATAATGAATATAGCAGGTTGCGCACATGGATGTGAAAAACCTATGCTGGGTAACACACAAAGATAATGATAACAAAGATGTACTGCAAGCATTAGCCAGCAACTTGTGTGCACATGTCCCACATTGTAAAATGTCCATACATTTCACACACATTTAATGTATCATATTAAGGATGGAGGGAAGTTGACATCTTGGGACCACATCATGGTAAATAAAGACATGGTAAGCTGATACAATGCAAATGCATGTGTAAAGAACACAGTGTGCTGTAAAAGTCATGCAGACATTATTTAAACAAATAGAAAGTGGATGTCAAATGGACAGATGGGCTGCTGATGTCCACAAAACTGAGCATGCATAAAAAATGCATACACAGTAATGTGCAATCATGTCACATCAACATGCATAGGTATGCAAGTTAAAAATTGCAATCACGTACAAATATACTGTCATGCAAATGTCAAATAAAGAAAACACATGTGCATGTCAACCACAGTGTTCATTAGGGAGCAAACCACACCCCTATGAACATTGTTAAAGCATATCAGTATATCACTGAATGCTCAACTGTCAAAGGTACATTTCTGTGTCAGATATATACATGTGCACAAACACATAAAATCATAATGTGTGCTACTATTTACAGAAGGTGTACACCAATGTCACTACATCATGGGTGTGGAAATGCTACAACTAACATGTTGTAAGTACTGTGAAAGAATGTGCAACCTGTCACATTATGTACAGATTGATGTTACCTTGCTGTTCAATGCAGTCAGATAAGGATGACTGCACATAGACAGGATATAAATGTAAGTCATCCCACATGGCATCAGTAATGCCAAATCATAAGACAACACCACATCACGAGAGTGGGACATCATGACAACTGTCATCCAAAACCATGTGAAATGACATGTCTGTATGTTGCATATACCTGATATGGCAAAGTACACATCCAAGGTATATGAGCCTGTTAGTGTTTCAATATGGCAACATATGTTGTCTGTCAGTCATCCCAGTAAGACACATGTTTACAGACTGTTGGATTAACCACCACAATGCATGGATAGTTGAGTGTGTGGACAGTGTAATGTGTTAATGTGTGTCATGCACACATTGAAAGCAAAGTAAATGCCACACAATAATAACACATAGGCATGACAGATACATGGTATGCATGCACAATAGTCCATATACAGTCAAAGTAATTAAATGTCAATCACCATGTTGGCAGCAGAACACAGCTGGAGCACACAGACAATACCTACCGACTGCATAGACCAGGCTGATGTGGAACAGACTCCCAAATGATCTCAAAAGCTATCATCCTGAATGAATTCAGCATAGCCCATGCTATTTCATCGAAGAAGGTCCACATCATGTCTCTCATCTGTATTTTGAATATATTGGTCATGACCTCCCTGATCTCATGACCATGGCGATATCTCCTCCTGGATGCAGGCAGGATGTCTCAGGCAGGGCCAGGTCCAGGCTCTTCATCATTGTCACCATTTTCTTTGGATGATTTGGGCAGCAGCCTCACATGTGCACATCCATGTTTTCAAATTGGCGAACATCATCAGGTACTATTATCTGTAAAGATTAATTACAAAACACAACAGAAAAGAAAACAAAATGTCTATCACTGAGAACACTCCCATGAAAATCAGAGCATAACAATATTATTATGATGAAAATTTACACAGGGATTGAGGTACATCCATCATGAACAGAGTTACCTATGGCCCTATATGTCATACTCTTAAAAAGGACAGTAGTATTCTTTCCTGAACAATTTCATATGATTAGACACACACACCATACACCTGTGCCATTAGCTTTGCAAAATGTATGAATGATCAACAAACATGTTTTGCTGTCTGCCTTCAATGATGTACATAAGTAGTCACAACATGCCATTGAATAAATGAGGAGAAAGTTATCAGATACTATCACAGAAATAGGCACACGATACGACAACCATCTGAGGCAGGCAGCATGATATTTGGCTGAATATACATCAATATAATGAGTACAGTACTAAAAATAATGTGATATGTTCAATCAAAACAACTGTAGACATATTATAATGTAATATATCTATTAATAATAATACTGCATGTATACAACTGTATGTATTCTCTTCAGAAGCAACGAGGAATCAGAAGGCATATAAAACAAATATTTTGAAACATGCCTGCTGATTATGAGCTGCTGCTATCAAATGAATACCTATGCAAGTGGCAGTCAACCTACGCTATAGCAGTGTTTTTTAAATAAAACAACCAAAGGGTTGGAGACAGAAACAAAACCAAGGTTGACCTGCAGGGTGTGCTCATTATGAGGTGCTGCTATTAAATGGGTATCATCTCAAGTGACAGTCTGTCCTCAACCTCTTTTCCCATTTTGCACATGGGCCAGGGTGTCACTTCTGCAGTGACAATAATCTCAAGACAAGGTTTACACCTCCGGGTGGCTAGCCCTGCCATGGATCAAGTGACAGTCAACCTAGGCTATAACAGTATTTTTTTTTAAATAAGACAACCAAGGGACTGAAGACAAAAACAAAACCAATGGTGACCTACAGGGTGTGCTTATTATGAACTGCTGCTATCAAATTGGGACCTGCCCAAGTAACAGTCAACCTAGGCTACAGTAGTGTTTTTACAAACACATCCATGATGGGTGATGAAGGCCATGCCATATTGTCTACAAACAGCAGTGCTAACACTGTTACAACAGACTCCCAGTCACTCAATGAATACAGACAAATCATCAGAAAACACAGCCAAACATATAAGTGTGCCAAAACATACATAATAATCACATCACTTGCACTTCAATGAAAAATGTTCACTTTAAAATTTGTGTATCAGATACACCCAACAAACTGTGATTTATGTTGTGGATGTTTTGCTAAAACATTTGTGCTGACAAAATGGATCCAAAATACATCCAACACTATAAGTTTTATACACAGTTGTAATAACAGCTAGTGTTTATTGTTTTAGTTACCTTACTGATGCATGATGGGGAACTCCAGCATGGTAATCAGAAAACATGCAATTCTGAAAAATATAGGCCTGAAATCAGTGACATATGATTCTTACTTTATAATATATGTAAAATATTCAACATACCTCTCTCCCTCCACTGATTTTCAAGCCTGTGCGTCTGCTCTGAAATTTAAAACAAACTTTAAAAATTGTTCCTCAAATAACAAGGATAAACATTTCACAGCACACTTTGTAGACTGTTATTCTAAAGAGCAGTAGATAAAAACAATACTCAATTGCCATTATAACATTGAGGTTATTAACAACTTTGAGCGCAGACTGGAAGACATGAGATTCAAACCTACAGGTAGAACCTCCATCCAAACTCTAACCTTGTAATGTATCTGCCTATCTAACACATCTTAACTAAAAAGCATGTTTTTCAGACAGTGAAAAGAGTCAATGTGATGACATCATTCTAATGGGGGATGGTCTACTAAAATGATCTTGACTTAGGATTGCAGACTATGAACATGCATTGCTCATATAGCTAAACTGTTTTAAAATTACATTCATGTCAGCACTGTGCTTTGAAAAAAATTAATAGTAATTGAGATAATCCATTCCTCAGACAGACCGCAGGATTCAGCAAACTCTGCATGGTGTGCAGGAATAGTGCAAGAGCTGCTGCATGCAATATGGCCGATGAGCAATCCAGGAACGAGCTCCCGGGACATGTATGAGTGTTCCTACACTATTCCTGCATGGACACCACTGCTATATGCTAATTACCCCATTTGCAGGTTCAAAGCATGCAAATTAGGTGAATTAGTGATCCAGGAAGCAGGCAGGCATCTGTGCAGGAATAGTGTAACCTGCAGAAATGTATTTGGTTACTAACTGAATACATTTCTGCAAATTACAAAATGGAGGCATGACAGCTCCAAAGAAAGCATGTATTAAATGGAGTATGCATGCCAATGGCCAAATATATGGCCACTGGCATGAGAAATAGTTGCAAAATTATAAAAAATAACATTTTTTTGCCGATTTCGCCATTTAAGCATAGGGCAGTGCTGCGCAAACAAGATTGGCCCAAAAATAAGAAAAAAGTTGGAAATAAGCTTTTAAACCCAAATCAGCATTTTTCCACAGTAGTCAATGGCATGCATAAGGCAACAATACCAGGGAGTAGTGGTTGCTAAGGGAGAAGTCTCAGTGTGAGTGTGGTAACTAGGAATTAGCATTCTGGTTTATGCAAATGAGGGGACTGATACTGAATCACAGATTTCCTCTTGGTGTTAGCTTGCACCCAACCATGTAGATGCATCAACACCATGGTATAGGTATAACAGATAGATGACCTCATAAAGGTCATGCATGCTGTAAGCTTATTGGAGCTCTGTGGCTCGTGTTTGTCCTTAGCTAAGCACAGCTAAAGAAGGGGTATGTATGAGGCTGCCTAGCAGTGTTTACACTGCCTAAATGGGTGGGAGCACCATGCACACTGGGTTTAAAAAAAAAAACAGGAAATAGCAGCTCTGTTCACATCTGAGCACTGAGTATGTGCAGCACACCTCTGGGCTTAAACAGGAAGGCAATGGAAAGGGAAAACAGCAGTAGGAATGCAATCAAGGAGAACTAGCATAGCTGGCAGGTGAAATGTATCAGAATCAGCCAAATACTCAGGGAACAGCCTAGCACACTACTATAAACTATGCAAACACCTTCCAGTCTGTTTTCTCCCACAAACTCTACACCACCGGTGTATGCAGATGGGGAAATTTTACCTGACAAAACTAACAAAATGTTAGAGGCTGCTGCCGCTCTCATACATCAGTATGTGCAAGAGACTGAGGGTGGTGAGGATGTGAATACTGATGACCAACTCACAGTGAGGAGAAGGAGAAGAGTGTACAGATCCAGGGTAACCTACCAGGGGGTACATGAGCTGGAGATAGTGGAGCACTATAGGGAGAACAGGGATATTATACAGCAAATTGTTGAGCTGTGCCAGCCTCTTCTCACACCGAACCAACAGAGAGGAACCCATCCCAGTGGATACGCAGATATGTGCAGCCTTAAGAATCCTAGCCACAGGTACCTTCCAAAGGCCAACTGGGGATATCATGTGTATCTCACAGGCATCAGCATCCAGGGTACTCCACCAGTTCCTGGATGCCATGTCAGCACATGCTGGTGAGCACATATATTTCCTCAACACCCGTGAGGCATTGACCAGCAATATGCATCTCTTCCACCAAATAGCAGAATACCCTGAAGTAGTGGGTGCTATAGACTGCACGCACATACACATCAAAGCACCACTGAGTGAGTGGGGTAGGGTCTACATAAACTGCAAGGGCTTCCCCTCCATCATCTGCCAGGTCATGTGCAATGCCCAGGGCATTATCTTGAATGTGTGTGCTGGCAGCCATGGAAGCTATCACAACTCACACATCTGGCATATAACACAGCTGTACCAGTCATTTCCCAGTGGGGCATCCCATATGGCCACCTAGTGGGGGATGCTGGTTATGCACTGGAGCCATGGCTGATGATACTCCTCAGAAATGCACACACACCCAAACAAGAACTCCATAATGAGCCACATGCACAAACCAGAATCGTAATAGAGCATGTGTTTGGGATGCTCAAGTCATACTTCTGCTGCCTGGAAATATCCAATGGAGCCTTGCAGTACTCTCCAGCTACATGCACACAAATGTTCATAGTATGTACCATGCTACACAATATGATCCTGTGGAAACAGCTGCAGCAGGAACAGCACAGGGCAAGAACCTACAGCCCCCCAGCCATTGTCAGGGCCAGCACAGGCACATAGGGACTCAGAGAAGGAACTACCTGAGCTTGCCCATGTAGGTAGAAGGAGACATGCCCAGTATGCCCAGTATGCCCAGGCCTTGGCAAAGAGACAACACATAGCACATACACTGACATGGTAGGGACACAGGGAATGAACCTCTCTCTGACTTGCACATACAGTAAAGGGGATGCCAAACATGACCCTACCTGTGCTCAACCATGTATAGGCAGTGCATTATGTGCATCCGACATAGTCGGCCCTCCAGCACCATCCTCAATACTGGCACAGCCACAAGGTAAGTCACTCTTCCTATCAATTGCTGAATGGAGTAGTATGTTCTTATAGTTGTACCTATGGTACGGATGTGAGCATGCAAGGGAATCGGGTGGCTAAATGAGGTGGCAGCAGATAGTGAACACCTATATGTGCAGCATGAAATCAATAACAAATATGACTGTCCACATACTAGGCAGTACTATACAAGTTGACAAATCCCACTGCAGTACATGTGGTGGCCCAAATATGTGTCCATAAGGCACACATATGTTTGTCAGTGCAGCTCACATACCCACCACCAGCCTCAGCCAGCAGGACAGGTGTAGATGACCATAAAGAAAGGCTGGCCTAAGGCCTCCAATTGATAGCAATGGTTAACAGCACCCCTTCAGACCTACACAGATAGACTACAACAGGTCTGGCAGTTGTATGTCAGTCCTGAAGGGTAGGAAGACTGAAACTGAAATGTAGGTCAATAAAACCTAAGATCTGTACACTACTGATATGCCACCAGTCTGCATAATAGGTCAGAATACAAAATGAAATGGAAGCCAAAAGAGTACCTGAAATACCAGTACAGTCATAGCAAATGTTTAAAGTCATCAGGTGTGCCCCCCCCCCCCACGATCTCATGTAGAAATGCAGTAACATGTAATTCTGAGGTGTAAAAACAGTGAAGCACAACTTACCGAATAGATTGTTGCATGTGTACAATATGCTGGGATCCATGTGTTAGGTTGTCATGGGTTCATTATTGTCTGGAAGTGGTCAGCATGTAGGCATGGAGGGCTGTGTCTTGGTGACGTATGGGCAGTACTGTGAATGACAGGGCCATGTTCTGACAACTGCAGTGCCAACCACAATGCTTCTCAGCAATACCCATGTCAGCAGTCATCCATACTCACTGTCCAGATGTCAATATCTGTCACTGTCTGAAAGACACACATGCCATGAATGTGGGGCCATACATACAGACAGTACACAGGTGGAAGTAACCTAGACAGAGTGCATAAAATGTAACAGTCAGCTGCACACAACTTTGGGATTGTACATAGAGGTTAGCAGCACATTAGTTGTCTGTGTAGTATGGAATACTGATGTAGTCTGGACAATCACTGGCAGACCACAAAAGGCACAGTTATGAAGTAATGAGACTGCCTATGTCCCTGCACAAGGCGGCATAAGGGGAATGTCCCAGGTATATGCGTGAGTCAGCTGCAAGCAGCTTCCATATCACACATGCACTCATCTCACCCCACCATCAGTCACAGGTTTATCACAGGTCATATCCTTGGTTTTGGGAATGAGTACAGTATGACCCCACTTCTGTATGGGAATACCCACAAAATGTAGCATGCTGAAGAGGTGTCCTATGCAGGTGTGTCCCTAGTTGTAAGCAGCATCCTGCATGCATCTGGACCAATGGGTCAATATGTACAGGAACTATTACCATTAACACCTTGCACACTTACCCTGTCACCCCAGGAGAATCCACTGGATCACAGCCTGGGAATGTAGGAGTGACAGAATGCACTGGCCTGCTACAGATGGCCTGCATCACTACCAAATGGCCTACTGCCCTCTATCAAAGGCCTGTTCCTCACCTGTAGTGCCAATGTATGGTATCTCATGGGGTCCCAAATAACAAACTAACACAGTCAACAGAACGCAAATGCAAGGCCATATTGACAAATCCCAGTAGCATGCCCCCCCCCCATGTCCTACTGCATGAACTTGGGGCCAATCCATAAATACCACTGGGATGAAGGGCCAACAATAGGGATACTACCCAGATATGGGTCACATAATGTTAGGACAAGGATAGAATAACAGATTGGGGGTGTAGATGCATGGACATCATGAAGTCTGTGAAGTCTGAAACTCTGATGTGTGCACATACTATCCCTGCCTGCAAACCCAGTAATGGGTGGCTACAATCCTTCTTGTAAACCACAATGTGAAGGGGAAATGACCAGATATATGAGCCTTGCCTCTGGGTATCCTGGGTGAATCTGTACAGCTGAGAGGTATGGCCACAGCAGGATATGGCCATTCTCTTAAGTTGATATATGTACAACAAGGGGATCCTCAGCCACCATACTAACAAGGTGCTGAACCATTTACACAGACCCATCAGCAAGTGTCTGTAGCTACTCCACCAGAATGGCAGGAGTGTGAAGAATGTGTAGGCTGCAGACCACAATACTGGACTCAGCTTCATTCATCTTACATTTCCCAGTAAATAACTGTGAGCAAATAATTTATATATGTCAACAGTTGATGACATAATACATCACAGTGTAAAAAAGTACATATGTCTGAATATCTCTGCTAACACCAACCATGTAATACAAGCAACACAGACAGCAATAGTTACAGTATCCCCCTATCTGTTGCCCATCGTGACTCCATTTTGCCAACCTATCTACAGATATCCTACAGAAACAGGTTGCTATTTGTAGGTTGAGAAGACCAAACCCTAGACTGGAGTACAACCCTACCTGGAATGGATTCACACACTCAATACAGAAGGTCATATGGGGCATGCTCCTACACTTAGAGAAAGGAAGCCCATGTCTGACAACACAGTGGACTATACATATCTGTCATTTGCAGATGTCTGTGCACACACACCAATTTGTACACTATTAATACTTTACACACACACATTGGATAGGAATACTCACACATATCCAAGGCCAACACACTATATGTAAAACATACAGACACAGAGATGTGGGGAAGAGAAAGACAGACAGCAACAGATAAAATTCAATTTTAAGGCCTGTCCCACCAGTTACACATCCAATTGGCTGATATCGCATGATGTGCTGATATCAATCATTGTAGACATTTATTTTGGTAGCCCTCAGCCCTATAGTGTCTATGGTGCTTGTGATAACTGTGTAACACAATAGTAAAAACCAGTATTCAGTAAGCATTTGTATACTCAGTCCTGTCAAATGTAAAGTGGTGTGTGACTGATTGTGTGTGTGTGTTTCCAGAGGAATGATTTATGGCCCATTCACACACACTGCACATCCAATTGCCCATGTTAGCATGCCTGCTGATGTCATTTACCTTGAAATAACCCTTTGGCCAAGCCTCAATCCTATAAGCTCTGCGGCACTTGCGAAAACTGCTTAATGCTATAGTGCAGCAAATTAGTTAGGTAGAAGTTCTAATCCTGGTCCTGGCAACTGTGAAAGTATGTGTGTAAGAGAGTGTGTGAGCCTCTGTTGACACCTGCTTTTGTGGTCATTCACACTTACTGCACTTCCCTCATCCCTCCTTTAGCACTGCAGCTGATGTCACTTACCTTCAAAGATAGCTTTCGACAACTCTCCACAAGATAACTGCCGTGGCGCTCACAATAATTGCATAATGCCCTAGCCTATTGAACTAGTTAGGTAGGAGTTCTAATCCTGGTCCTGTTAACTGTAAAAATGTGTGTGTGTTAGTCTTTGTTGACATCTGCTTTTGTAGTCATTCACACTTATTGCACTTCCCTCACTCCTCTGTTAGCACTGCAGCTGATGTTACTCACCTTCAAAGATACCATTGGACAGGTGTCCAGCATTTAACTGCCGTGGTGCTTGTGATAACTATGTAATACCATAGTGTAGCAAACTAGTTAGGTAAGAGTTCTAATCCTGGTCCTGTTAACTGTGAAAATGTGTGTGCGTGAGTCTTTGTTGACATCTGCTTTTGTGGTCATTCACACTTATTGCACATCCCTCACCCCTCCTTTAGCACTGCAGCTGATGTCACTCAGCTTCAAAGATACATTTGGACATCTCTCCAACATATAACTGGTATGCACTTGCAATAACTGCATAATACCATAGTGTAGCAAACAAGTTAGGAAGGAGTTCTAATCATGGTCCTGGCAATTGTAAAAATATGTGTGTGTGTGCGTGTGTGTGTGTGTGTGTGTGTGTGTGTGTGTGTGTGTGTGTGTGTGTGTGTGTGTGTGTGTGTGTGTGTGTGTGTGTGCGTGTGTGTGTGTATGAGAGTCTTTGTTGACACCTGCTTTTGTTGTCATTCACACTTACTGCACTTCCCTCACCCCTGCTTTTGCACTGGAGCTGATGTCACTCAACTTCAAAGACACCTTTGGACAGCTCCCCAGCATATAACTGCTGTGGCGCTTGTGATAACTGTGTAACACTATAGTACCAATACATAGCTAGATAGGGGTCTGAAACTCAGTACTGTTGTATGTGTGTTTGTGTGGGTCATCAGTATCCTGTGTGGGTGGTGGAGTGATTGCGTAAATAACAGAATCCCTTGCAGGGTGGGTTTTGCTACATTTTCATATTGAGGACCCAAATGTCCCAATGTCACATTACAAGGCCAACAGTTGTCAAATAACGTAGAGGTTGTTGTAGACAATGCACAGCCATACATTTATATATAGTTCATAGGTTCATAGGTTGGTACTAGGCTATCGGCCCTAGGGCCTATGCAAGCCTAGCCATAACAATTCCTGGATATTTCTTCCCACAATATTTACTTCTCTGGACCCAT
This sequence comes from Protopterus annectens, assembly GCF_019279795.1. Taxonomy (NCBI): domain Eukaryota; kingdom Metazoa; phylum Chordata; order Ceratodontiformes; family Protopteridae; genus Protopterus; species Protopterus annectens. The sequence goes on along the minus strand of NC_056729.1, from coordinate 449,843,956 downwards.
GTCTAGCAGGGCGACTGACATGATCCCCGAGGTAAATTTCCTATCTCCCATCCAATCATCAAGGTTCCTTTTGAAGAGGGCCAAGGAGGCGCTATGCTTGACATCTATGGTCAGTCTATTCCACAGTATAGGGAGTCACTGGGTCAGGAACCTATCCCTCCAGCATGTTTTGTTCATTGTGATGACAAGGTTTAGATCCCTGGAGTGTGTGGCTCTGAGGGATTGGGATTTCTTTAGGTGGAGCATGTCCAACAGCTCAGGGTTTGACATAGCCTTGTATGGTAAGCAGAGATCACCTCTGAGTAGATGATATGCTACAGAGTATAACTGGAGATTTTTTAGATGGTCAGCATATGGCATCTGCTTTAGGCCTGTGATTCTTTTAGTGAGGTACTTCTGTGACCTTTCCAGCTGTTGCAGATATCTTGTGAGGTACATACCAAACGAGGCATTATACTCTATAATCGGTCTAATGAGGGATGAGTACAGTAGGACAATGACCTCCTTTTTTCTGGATGAAAAGCCCTTAGTGATGAGGTGTGCCAGATAGAAGGATTTCCTGACTGTTGTGGCGATGTGGTTATCGAAAGTGAGACCACTGTCCACCTGTGTCCCTAAGTCTCTCATCACACTTTCGATGTTTAGTGTACTGCCACCTATGTGGTAATTCATGGGTACATGTTTTTTTTCCCAAAGGAGATAACTATACATTTCTTGGCATTAAGCTTGAGCCCATGGCTCTGGCACCAGCATCTGTTTCTGTAAGGACCTTTTGTAGAATATCCACATCATTTGGGGATTCAGTAATGGCTCCCAGTTTGCAGTCATCTGCGAACTTTGTTAGTCAGCATCCCTTAGTGTTGGCCTGTACTTCAGAGAAGTAGATGCCAAACAAGAGTGGTCACAGGACTAAACCCTGAGGTACTCCACTTGTCACTTGTCTGGAGCTGGATTTTGAGTCGACTACTTTTACAGTCTGGGTTCTGTCAGTAAGCCAGTTGGCAACCTATCGAGTGACGTAGGGATTTACGCCCAGCTTAGTAAGTTTATCTATGATTCCAGAGTGGGGAATGGTGTCAAAGGCCTTGGTGAGGTCCAGATAGGCTGTATGGATCACCTTACCCTCATCCACCGCTCTGGAGACTGATTCGAAGAAGTCAATAAGATTAAGGAGACAAGATCGGCCCGTCACAAACCCAAACTGGGTGGGGTCCAGTGTCTGAAGGTTGCCAATTTCTTTGTTTATGAGTTCCATGATAATGCGTTCCATGCCCTTCCAAATCGGGCTTGTCAGACTGATGGGACGGTAGTTCCCAGGATCCAAGGTAGATCCCCCCTTGTGGAGTGGGATAACTGTAGCTCTGTGCCACGCAGTGGGCAAGAAGCCTGAGTTAAGGCTATGATTAAACATGACACTTAGGTGAAGTGCCAGTTCATTTTGCAGTTCATGTAGTACATAGCCTGGGATGTCATCTGGTCCCATGAAGGCTGTATTCTTAGCTTTGGAGAGTGCGGTTTCTACCTGTGGGGCCATGATTACCGGAATTTGGAAATCTTTTGGTAATGAGATGGATCCTTTAGGGGGTGAGAGGAGGGTGAAGATGGCACTAAATCAATCTGCCAGGATATTGGCAATATCCTTGGGATCAGTATATTTAATGCCATTCTGTTGTAGCTTAGAGCAGATCTGAGCATTGCCATTTAGATTCTTGACATAACTATAGAATGCCTTGTGGATGTATTTGGAATCTTTGGCAATTTTATTTTCATAACTAGCTTTGGAGGATTTTATGAGGGATCTCAGCTTCTTACTGAGGCTGGTGAGGGGGAGTTTTTTGCATCCTGGGATTTTCCTCTTTTCTGCAACAGTTTCTTCCTTCTGTTGTATAGTTTGTTTATAGCAGGGGACCACCAGATTGGCTTCCTTTTTTTTGGAGAAGAGCATCTTGGTTCTATTTGGGATGGCACAATTCACGCACAAGTGGATGTGCTCATACAGTGCCTTAGTGTAGGATTTTGCAGTCAAACTTTCAGATCCCATCTGCATGGGTGTCATGACGTTTGTCACTTCTGACTTCAGTAGCATGAAGTTGGCTTTGGAGAAGTTTTTTAAGGAGTTTTCTCTACTGGGGGGTGGGGGTGGGATGTGGATGTCAAGGGTGATTTGCTTATGGTCAGACCTGACCAATGAGGGGGTGAACACTGGTGTAGAGCTTCTATCTCCCATGTTGGTAATGACCAAGTCTAGGATATTGGAACCCCTGGTGGGACAATGGGTTAGTTGATCCAGGGTTTTGGAATTTATGAATTACAAGAACCGTTGGGAAAAGGAGTTGGTACCCGAGTAGTTTTCCCAGTTAATGGCAGGGTAGTTGAAATCACCCAGTATTAGGATGTTTAGTTGTATCTTAATATTTTCCAGTATGTTTAGAAAGGTGTAGTGAAAATCTTGGGGCATGGTGGGGGATCTGTAGCAAGTTACAATTTGGATTGCAGTCTTACATAGTGTTAGTTACACCTGGAGAATTTCAGATGCATTGTGTTGGGCAACTAGCCTGGAGGTGTGAATATCCTTGGTGAATATGGACACTCCTCCACCTTTAGTGTTTTGGTCTTGGTTTTGTGGCCAAAAAGTGTGGTAAGAGTTGTAGCCTTGTATTGCAGGTGTGCTCTCTGGAGCCTTGAACCAGGTCTCAGTTACTGCACAGATATCGATGTACTCCATTTTTAGGAGTGCCTTGAGAGAGTGCATTTTGAGGTTTAGACTTCTAGCATTGAGTAGCATTACCTTCAGATTTAGCATGCTTGTATCTGTTACGGTGGTGGTTTTATCCTTTGAACCTTGCCTAAAAAAGGCACTTTAGGGGTGTCAAGAGCTTTAGCCAGTAACCTGTATCCCAGGGGTGACAGGTGCCGACCATCTTTGGCAAAGCATAATGGTTTGTCGGTCATGTCTTCCCAGGCAGACAGATACTGGATCCTCTTTGAATGACACCAGAAGCTTAGCCAATTGTTGAAGTCAATCATTTTGTCCTTATACTGTGGTATCATTCTGGGCAAAGGCAGGATGCTACTCAGGGCTAGGGTCATACCTGCCTGGGCCACATGATCCAAGAGCTCTTCCATGTCTCTTTTCATGTAGTCCAGGGAGGTACGTCTCATGTCATTTATTCCAACATGGACAATGACAGAGTCATATTTGTGCTGTTGTGGAGTGACTTGAGTGCATGCATTATGTGGTGGATCCTGGCACCCGACAGGCAGCTGACTGTAATTTTCTCCTTGTTCAGCCTGGTGAGTGGGACATCAGTGTGCCTGACTATAGAGTCACCTATGACTAAAGTGTTGGGTACATTGTCTTGCCTTAGGGGCTGTTGTTGGGTGGCACACTGGTGTTGTGAGCTGTGTCACTTTGTTTGTGACTGGTGTTTGCGTTTCAGCTTTGAAGGTCCTTGTTGCTTGGGCAGGTTAATGTTAAGGGCCTCCACATATGTGGGTTTAATGTTGCTATGTGTGGGTGTTGATGGTATGGGTTTTGAAGGGCTATGAGTTGCTTGAGGTGTAGTGCAGCTGTTAACCTTCTCTTCTTGACTGTCTAGCACAATCTTTGCTGGAGAGAGCTTTGCTTCCAGTTTGGCTATGTAAGTGCATCCCTCGCAGGCTGTAGTGTAGGGTGGTAGGAGGAAAAGATTGTCTGTGTACATGAGGCAGTTGCCGCATTGCCCCTGTATACCCAAATTCACCAGGTGGACAGGAGAAATCACTGGAATCTGACCCTTGGACATGCCTGTTTAGGTGCTTTTTTTTGTAAAGTATAAGAGCTGTTTTCCCTTATCTTTGCAAGGTACTTTGCAATTATAGGCTGTTTAGTGCCTATGATTAATTTCTCCTTATTGACAAGGAGAGTTGAGTGCTTGGATCAGTTTCAGGCTTCCTAGTGCTTTCCAGCAGGTTCTAGAGCAAGTGATAGCCACATGGGTTTAGATTTTAGTGCTACTACTGAGAAACCAGCTAGTTCTAAGGGAAAATTTGAAGAGCAGACTTTCTGGCACCTGGAATAGTTTAACTATAGCCTCACAGTGCTGCATGATGCGTAAATTGTGCAGACACATGCATTTTTAAGCCAGAAAGTTGAAAGGGATAGAAATCAGCCCAAAAAGGCTAATAAAATTACAATATCAGAGCTGAAAAACCACTCCTCTAGCATTAGATAGGCAGTACAATGCTCACCACTCCCACTGGTAAGCAGTAGGACTTTCCTCTACTACAGCAAGGTCTGGGTAGCTCTGAACACAGAAAATAAATTCCTGAGACAAACAAAGTCAGGGATATGGACTGGCTAAGAAAGGTGGGAAATGAGCAAACAAGATAGTATATATTTTTTTATTAAAACAGGCTAAACAATGCAGTAAATAAATGCAGAAAAGGCTAACACACTTGAGTGTGTAGCCCTAAACAGTAAATGCAATTAAGACTCTACAAAATTAGCAATTTAAAACTTTTTAAATGAAGCAAGGTAAGTGCACAACTGAAAAACAATTTAAGAGGCAGTAATGCAGCAGAATAAGTAGCTAGTCTACATATACAGAGAAGCCTATAGATACAGAAAAGCAGCTAAATTCAAACAATTCAGATGCAGTGCAACCTACAGCACTTGAGTTGTAGCAATATTAAGGCAATTACAGTTATAATAAATGCTCTAAAATATACTCTATATTTCCAAAATGTTTGAGAAGCATAGTCAGAACACAAGGAGATTCAGGCATTTTTTTTGAAAGGGAAAAAGGAGAAACAGAAGGCCTTCTCAGATGTTCTCTCTGTATTAGGTAGAATGAGCTAATGACACTAGACTGGGAGGAGTGCCCCAGATCAAATTTACAGTAGGGGCGGGCAACTGCAAAGCCACCAAGTATAACAACAAGACACGAACAGTGAGGGAGGGTGGGGAACAATACTAAAGCTAATAGCCTATGCTCTTTAGACAGTAAACTCTACAGAAAGCCACAAAATGAAAGTTTTTAAACAGGTAAAGGAGCAAAAAGACTCTACAGAAAGCTTTTAACTGCAAACAAATCAATTACCCATGCAGATTAGTTAATAGCAATAAAATGCACTAAAAACTATGCAGCATGCAATAAAAAGTGCTATATTTATAAATTGCTAGAAACAATAATCAGTATAAATAATCCAAAAAAGGATACTTATATATCTCAGATCAGAGTTGTAAACACCCCTCCTCCACTCTGCTCAGTGTGTATAGAATGCTTTTAATTGCAGACAAATCAGTTACCCATGCAGATTAGTTAATAGCAATAAAATGCACTAAAAACTATGCAGCAGGCAATAAAAAGTGCTATATATAAATTGCTAGAAACAATAATCAGTATAAATAATCCAAAAAAACAGGATACTTATATATCTCAGATCAGAGTTGTAGTCAATGTACCTCCTCCACTCTGCTCAGTGTGTAGGCAACCATTTAAATATCCAGAGACCTCTCTCTCTACCCACAGATAATACACAAACATGCTCGGCACTTTCTCTCTTTCTTTTTGTCTTTCCCTCTGTCTCTGTCTCTCCCCCTCTCTAGTAGATGTGGAAAAATGTGTGTACTTTGCTAAGGCAGCAGCTTGACTTTGGTAGGTAATGCTCATGATCAGCTGATGGCCTGTGCATGAATTGGAGTGCTCCACTTGCTGATTGCATGTGTAACATCTGTGGTATCATTCCTATAGCCAATTGCATGGAAACACACACCTATAAATAAGCAGTGCATAGTGGGTTTTGGCCCTTCTCCCTCACTGTGAGCAGGATGTCATGTGGGTGTTTGACAAACAGCATCACATAGGGTAATTGGAAATATCTCTTACAACAAACACTGCGGAGACAGGCCAAAAAATTGGAGGGGGACGTTCTAGGCATGGGGACAGAGTGAAAATATTGCTGTTCTACATTTTACGTACTGTTGGTTTAACAGGGTTTGTGTGGATATGGCTGTTCTGCATGATTTAATGTCTGGCATGACAGTGTTATGTGATTGAGAAAAACGTCACCTGTAGGGCTATCTGCAAACTGGCCAGAGTTTGGAGCCTGATATTTGGTGTGTTACACACATTTTCTGCCCTCAGAAATGCAGTAGCATACTCTGATGATTGTACTCAGGAAATGGTAACATCCATGTGTGTTACTGACTTCATATCCCTCAGAAGAGATATGTCACAACAAACCCTGTTACACCAGCAATGTTCTCAGTTAATGACTCAATTATATCAATACTGGCACTGTGTTTGTGCCTCTGTTCACCAAGTCTGTCACCCTTTGTTCATATATGGATAGAAAGTCCAACACCCAAAGTGGCAACCGTTGAAAATAATTTATTGTAACATAAAACATAAGCGCTTTCGTCTTGGTGACCAAGACTTCATCAGATGAACACAATCCTCCATTCTCAATCCTTATATATGTTGTGCAATTAAGACTAATCAAAATTTTAAAACCATACTGTCAATAAAAATCCTTCCATAACATACACTAACCTCTTAATTATTTTGTTTTGTTTTGTGTTATAAACATAATCACATAAACTACTGTTGTATATATCAAAATAACCATTATTTTAAAACCATCAGAACTTGTTAAGTGGAAGTCATAAAAAATGAAAAACATTTAAAAAATATTGTATCAGAATAAAAATAATAAAAATAGTGAAATGAAAAACAAAAAACATGAAACAAAACATACCCAAGCCATCGGGTGACACTATTCTGTAACCCATAACTGTTAAACTGAGATGTAAAATTATCTATACATCCCCTGCTCTTGCTATTAATACAGGTTTGATAGAAATCTATTCGTTTAAACCAGGGGGAAAGTTGGATCTCAATCTTAACTGCCATTTGAGTTCTTTGTTTAATAATACATTTTTAATGTCCCCCCCCCAATATTAGTCTTAACCAATGATGCCAAACTTAAAACCTTTAAAATCTGGGCAAATCACAGAATGCATGTAAAGTGCACTAGTTTCTTTTTTAATTTTGATATCCTGTGAATGTTCATACATTCTGTACTTCAGGGCCCTCTCAGTTTTCCCAACATAGAAGGCTGGGCAGTTGCTGCATGTAGCTAAATAGATAATCATCCTTGTATTACAATTGCCGTTGCAGTATTTAACTAAACTGCCCAACCCGTTATGTAAAACAGTGCTGTCTTCCCTATAAATGTTTGAACATTGCCTGCAATTTCCAAAGCTGGTTGTAGCCGTCCTTATACTGCCTTGGATTTTATTCATCTGTTCAAATATTCTCTTAAAATTCATTCTAGTTTTGTAGGTGAATAATGGCTCTGTGCCCGCTAACTCAAATAATTCCTTATTAGTTTTGAGTAAACTCCAATTTCTCCTAACGATGTCCGTAAACATATCTGAAAACCCATTGAACTCAGTTATACATGCCTTTTGAAAAGTTTTGCTGTTTTCCCTTTTCTTACTCACATAATTATTAGGTACACCTAACAAAGGTTTAAACCTAAAACCCCATCCCTTTTTAACTTTGTCAATAATCCTAAATACTTTGTCCTCTGGGTAACCCCTTTCTATAAACATATTACTTAAATTGTAAATTTCTTTACAAAATTCCTCCTTCTCTGATGTCATCCTGGCTATACGAACAGCCTGACCTTTCACTAAGCTAAGCTTTTGGGATGTAGGGTGATTGCTATTAAAATGTAGGTAGCTGTTACACCAGGTCTCCTTCCTATAAATGTTTGACTGAAAACCATCTGAAGTTAACAAAATGGTGGTATCTAAGTAATTAATACTGGACTTATTCCATTCATATGTGAATTTAAAGTAATCAGAACTTTTGTTTAAAAACTCCATAAAGGATATCATTAGTTCCTTACTATCATCCCATAGAATGAAAATATCATCCAGAAACCTTACATAAAGTCTTATACATTTATTGAAGGGACCGTTAAACACATAATTTTACTCCCAATGCAGCATAACCAAATTGGCATATATGGGAGCACATGCTGCCCCCATAGCAACACCATTGGTGTGCCGAAAATATTCACCCTGAAATCCTATGAAATTATCTAAAACAATCTCAGTTAATTCGAGGATTAACTGAATGTGATCTTTGGGTAAGGTGGAATGTGTATATAAACTATCAGTGAACATTTGATGCCCCTCTAACCTAGGTATGCTTGTAAATAAATCTTTAACATCAATGGTTAGAAGGCTCAAATTCTCTTTCCATATATCCCTTGTAAGTTTACCTAAAAAATCCCATGAATCCTTAATGAGGTGGTCCATCTTCAAAGGTATTTCCTTAGTCCAGTAGTCCACATATACTACTAAGGGATGTGTTTTTGAATTCTTAGCCGAGACAATGGGTCTGAAAGGAGGGTTCTGAACATTTTTGTGAACCTTAGGTATCCCAAAAATATTCGGGATAATGGGATGGATTTGTTTAAAAAAATAGTATGTTTTTCCATCAATCCTATTTTCGATTAAATACTCCTCCAATAAGGAATCTATCCTGCTATATGCTATCATTATCTTGTTTCTAGAAACTGATGTATATACAAACCCACCTCCATAGGTATCACAAGGGATAAGAAACTAAGAGTAATGCTACTCAATGCCAGAAGTCTAAACCTCAAGATGTACACACTCAAAACTCTCCTTAGCATGGAGAACATTGATATCTGTGCAGTAACAGAAACCTGGTTCAAGGCTCCCGAGAGCACCCCAGCACTACAAGGTTATACCTCATACCATGCTTTACAGCCCCAAAACTTGGACTGAACCACAAAAGGAGGGGGAGTATCAATATTCGTCAAAGATACCCACACCTCCAAGTTGGTGGCACAGCACGAAGCATCAGTGACTATCCATGTGCAACTAACAGTGGGTAAAACTGCCTTCCAGTTTATAGCCTGCTACAGACCACCCTCCCAAACCCAGGAACCCTACTCGGCCTTCCTGAGAACACTGGAAAATATGAAGGTCTCTCCAAACACCATTATATTGGGTGACTTCAACTACCCAACCATAGACTGGGAGCATTACTCTAGCTCCAGCACCCTAGCCCAAAGGTTCCTAGAATTTATAAACTCAAATGCTATGGAACAACTTGTTACCACTCCCACAAGAGGGGAAAACATACTGGACCTGATCATCACCAACATGGGGACTCTATGCTCCAGACCAGAAGTGCATCCCTCACTGGTAAGATCAGACCATAAACTAATCTCACTGGATATTCACATCCCGACCCCACCCCATGCCCAGAAAACCACAGTGAAAAACTTCTCTAAAGCAAATTTCACACTCCTCAAAACCAAGGTGGAATCCTTCAAAGCCCCCGGGCCTGTGGATAATACTGCCCAGACCGCAAAATCCTTTATAAACGCATTCTATAAACATAATCAGATCCTGCAGATAGACTAGTGGTGGTCCGTAGCTGGGATAGCTACTAAAGTTCAAAAAAATGACACGGATATATGAAACTTGAATTGTCACTGATAAAACAGAACGAAAAAAAGATGAAAAAACACTCCTTTTAAATCCACAGAAACCTCACTGCTTCGCCGAATTGGCAAGATGTTGAACTAAAGTGTAACAAAAAGACTGTTACACACTGATGCTTAGCAGTTCAAAAGTAAAGTAGGACTAAATCTGTTTATATCCCAGGCATATACATTCCTATAACTCTTCCAAATGATGCAAAGTAACTTGAACACAACTCACAACAGTCTGTGTGGGGAGACCACAACAAGCATAAAAAAGTACCTTAGAATGTTTGTAAAAGCTGATGAAATGTTGTAGAGCAAATGCCTGGTTGCTCAGGAAGTCCTGACTATCCGTATAGCTTGTGGTAGAGAAAACCCAATCCAATACTTTGTAGTTAGAAAAACACAAGAAGCTTCCCTTTGCAAACTCAATAGTTCCAGACTTGCAGAAAGCACATGAAGCACTAGCACAATTGCTATGTAAACAAACTCAGAAGTTCCAAACTCATACACTATTATACACTGATGTTTAGAAGTTCAAAAATAAAGTAGGACTAAATCTGTTTATATCCCAGGCATATACATTTATTCATTCAGTACCGCTCTTTCTTCTTTGGAGATGTTATCTTTTGTTAATTCCTGTTTTTTCCGATATTCTCTTGTGATTTCATGGTTGAGTAGATACAATTCTTTACATATCATTTGTTCAAATACATTCACTTGTGAATTGTACTGAGGTATAAATGTACTTTTTCTTTTTAATTCAGTGGGTATGTATGTGGCCTCATCATCCTTTCCTTTTTCAAATAGTAGAGCCAGGTTAAGTCTGCGACTATATAATTTGATTTCTTTGATATGATCTACTAGATTGAATTTCTGTGTAGGGATGAATTTGGTTCCTTTGCATAAAGGGAACATAATTCTTCATGAATAGGGACATCTGTGTAGTTGTACACGTTGAAGCCTTTATAGTGCGTGATACTAGGTTTTTCTTTTTCTAATTCTGATGTATCTACCTCCTGTATGTCTATTTTCACAGTTTCATCATGTCCATTATTTGAATTTTCATTGTTGATGTTGAAGGGAGATGGGACCACGTCAATCTCTCTAGATGGAACTAAAATGGCAGGAGGAGAGACAGTAAAACCTCCAACTGTCGTTTTGAACTGACAAACTCTGGATTTTACTTGTATTTTCTGCTGCACTGGTAATTTGTTTTTCCATAATTTTATCCCCAAAAAGATTATATCACTGAGATATACCATATTTTATACCATTCTGGGAATTACCAACAGGTTTCAATCAATCAAATTAACCAAGGTTTTAGAAGAATTGACATAGCTTTGGAAGAATACTTTATTGATAACCGCATCACAGAAGAAGTATATAGGTTTCTAAAAGTGGATCATCCAGTGATGGCTTGCATAATAGGAATACCGAAAATTCGTAAGTCTCTGACCAAACCACCCTTCAGACCCATCATCTCAGGTTCTAAGTCAAAAACATATAACATAGGAGTAACGATCGATAGATGGACGAAACATATTTATACACATGTACCATTCATCATCAAAGACTCATGGGATTTCTTGAGTAAACTCAGTCCTGACAAATGGACAGAACAATGTACATTCATCACCATTGATGTATGTGACTTATTTTCATGTATTCCTAAGGACGAGGGACTAGAGATTTGCCAGGAGTCTTAGAAAGTTTTCTACATTGACCTGGGATAAAATAAATCTAATCATGGATATGATGGGCCTAGTGTTGGATCACAACTATCTTACTTTGAGGGTGAATTTTTCAGACAAAGCAAGGGAGTTGCTATGGCATCTTGTGCCCCATATTTGCAAACTTGGTTATGTCTGATTGGGAGAATGAATTCATTACCAACTGTGCATTCTCCAGCTACATCACCTTCTATGTAAGATTTCTGACGATATATTCATTCTGTGGAAGGGACCCAGCGAGACAATACCACAATTTATTGAATACATCAACGAAACTACCAATTTTTGAAATTTACCTATGAAACAAATAACTCAGGTATTTCATATTTGGATGTGTTCATAGGTTCCAATGAGGAAGGTTTTACATCCAAGATACATAGAAAAGCACATTCTCTAATGATTATCTATTTTTGGAAGTGAACATCCACCACACATTTTCAAAAATATTATGAAGGGACAGTGCATTAGATGTGCTAGAATGTCATCAACTAGAGAATTCATGGAAGGAGAAATGGTTCTGTTAGCAGATTTATTTGAAAGGAGAGGATATCCCAGCAACATGATTAGTGACACCATTGAATTTGTCAAATCCCAATGGGGAATAAAATACAAACCACTACTAGGTCTTGATAAAGAGATTAACGCTAACTTGCAGAAAGCAAATATGGGTAGAGTGTGTGTTCTGACCTATACCCCTCACAGCACCAAGATTAAGGACATTATAAAGAAATATTGGGACATTATCACAGTATCAGATGTCAACAAAAATATACTGGGTGAGGAACCTAAGATAGTATACAAAACTGGTCCCAACATAAAAGATTACTGGAACATTCCAAGTTAGGGAAAGGCAGAAACAATAATAAAGACAAGGTTTTCACCAGAAAGTGGAAGATGCAAACAATGTACACATATAAACACCAACAGTGATATTGTTTTGAATAACATTAATCACAGTAAAATTAGGAGCATAGGTGGAAATTGCAGCACCAAGCACATAGTATATTTAGCTCTGTGCAAAAAATGTCCAGCCTATTATATAGGCAAAACAGAAAGAGAGTTAATGAAACCTATTTGTGAGCATTATTATAAAATTAGGAAAATGGATAGTAAAAATGCCCTATACAGACACATCAAGGAATATGGTGAGGGACACACATTCTCCTTTATGATAATAGATGAGGTGAAGGAAATTCCTTTTGGAGGATTGGAAAACAAGACTGGCCTGTAAAGAAAGCAAGTGGCAGATTTTAACTGATTCCACCAGGAATCCAGGTATTAACGATTTTATAAGTATAAAACCATTTTTAATTCTTGATATATAATATTTTTATGGCTGCAATATTTGATGAAATGTAAGTACACATAGTGAATTTAATTCATGTTTTAGTATTTCAATCACAACACCATATGAATAATTATTTTTAGTGACTTTTAAAATCAATATTTATAATTATATATACATTTGTATTTACTTTTGGTATGTATATACATAAATCACCAAGATTTATATGTTTTTATATAGGTCCAATATTAGTTATGTTACAAATGGAGTACTGTTTCTTTAAATTGAGTAACAAAGTTTTGGCCAAAAACTGTTTTTAAATGAGTTAATTAAAAGTTTTGCACTAGTTCTGATGAAGTCTGTGATGGTGCAGATGAAAGCTCAACTAGTGCTTAAGGAATGCTATCGTTGTAATAAAGGATTTATTTTCAGTCTACAGCCTTTTGCTTCCTATGAGTTTGGAACTTGAGTTTGTTTACATAGCAATTGTGCTAGTGCTTCATTTGCTTCCTGCAAGTCTGGAACTATTGAGTTTGCCAAGGAAGCTTCTTGTGTTTTCTAACTACAAAGTATTGGATTGGGTTTTCTACCACAAGCTAAACGGATAGTCAGGACTTCCTGAGCAACCAGGCATTTGCTCTACAACATTTCATCAGCTTTACAAACATTCTAAGGTACTTTTTATGGTTGTTGTGGTCTCCCCACACAGACTGTTGTGAGTTGTGTTCAAGTTACTTTGCATCATTTGGAAGAGTTACAGGAATGTATATGCCTGGGATATAAACAGATTTAGTCCTACTTTATTTTTGAACTTCTAAACATCAGTGTATAATAGTGTATGAGTTTGGAACTTCTGAGTTTGTTTACATAGCAATTGTGCTAGTGCTTCATGTGCTTCCTGCAAGTCTGGAACTATTGAGTTTGCAAAGGGAAGCTTCTTGTGTTTTTCTAACTACAAAGTATTGGATTGGATTTTCTCTACCACAAGCTATACGGATAGTCAGGACTTCCTGAGCAACCAGGCATTTGCTCTACAACATTTCATCAGCTTTTACAAACATTCTAAGGTACTTTTTATGCTTGTTGTGGTCTCCCACACAGACTGTTGTGAGTTGTGTTCAAGTTACTTTGCATCATTTGGAAGAGTTATAGGAATGTATATGCCTGGGATATAAACAGATTTAGTCCTACTTTACTTTTGAACTGCTAAACATCAGTGTGTAACAGTCTTTTTGTTACACTTTAGTTCAACATCTTGCCAATCAGTGAGGTTTCTGTGGATTTAAAAGGCGTGTTTTTTCATCTTTTTTTCATTCTGTTTTATCAGTGACAATTCAAGTTTCATATATCCGTGTCATTTTTTTGAACTTTAGTAGCTATCCCAGCTACGGTCCACCACTAGTCTATCTGCAGGATCTGATTATATTTTATCAGTTGTTTGTTCTTGCACAACCTTATTAGCATTCTATAAACACCTTCAGGAATGTATGGATCATGCAATCCCAAATAAAACCAAGACCCAATCCTCCAAAGGCAGATGTCCTGTCTGGTGGATCCCAGCCATAAACAAACTATGCAATAGAAGGAGGAAGCTACTACATGATAGAGCAAAATCCCAAAAAGGGAAGGCATCTCTGATCAGTATTAGCAAAAAACTACTGGCACTCATAAAATCGTCTAAGGCCAGCTTCGAGAGAAAAATTGCACAGGACACTAAGGATAATCACAAGGCTTTCTTTAGTTATGTTAGGAACCTGGGTGGGAATTCCCAGATATGCTCAGAATTAGTCCAAAATGACAAAAAATGCACCGAACCCACAGACATTGCCAACATCCTCGTTGACAGGTTCAGCGCAAACTTCTCCCCCCCTCCCCACCAAAAGGGCTAATATCTATCCCAGCAGAGTGCTGCCCCCCTGACATCTCAGATACTCAGGTAAGAGCTGCCCTCTCCAAAGCAAGAAACACAGCATCAATGGGAGCAGACGGTGTCCCGGGCTACGTCCTACATGAACTCCAAGAAGAGCTAAACTCAAACCTAAAACTACTGTTCAATCTCAGCCTTACTACAGGATATGTACCCGAAGAGTGGCGTACAGCAACAGTGGTCCCTCTCCACAAAGGTGGTGCCTCAAAGGATCCTGGAAACTATCGCCCCATAAGTCTCACTAGCTTGGTCTGCAAAGCTATGGAAAGGATCATCATGGACCTTATATATAAAGATATTGCGGACTTGCAGACACTGGATCCTACCTAGTTCAGCTTTGTTAAGGGCAGATCCTGCCTCTTGAACCTGGTCTGTTTCTTTGAAACAGTCACCAAGGCCATTGACAAGGGGAAGGTGGTCCACACAGCCTACCTGGACCTCGCAAAAGCCTTTGCTACAATACCCCACTCGGGCATTATAGATAAGCTCACCAGCTTAAATATAAACCCCTATGTCACTAGATGGGTTGCAAACTGGCTCAAGGACAGAACCCACATGGTTGGAATAGCTGGAGCCATGTCAGACTCCAAACCAGTTACAAGTGGCGTCCCACAAGGCTCAGTCCTGGGACCTCTCTTGTTCGGTATATATTTCTCGGAGGTATAGGCCAACATGGAAGGACTATGGCTGACCAAGTTCACAGATGACTGCCAACTGGGCGCCATAATAGACTCTCCAGCTGACACAAGCATCCTCCAAAAGGGCCTCATAGAAACAGACAACTGGTGCCAGAGCCATGGCCTCAAGCTAAATGCCAAAAAGTGTATAGTCATCCCCTTTGGCAAAAACAAAGTGCCCACAAATTACCACATAGGTGGTAATCCATTAAGTACAGAAGAAGTAATTAGGGACCTGGGGACCCAAGTTGATAGCAATCTCTCATTTGACAACCACGTGGCCAAAGTGGTTATAAAAACATTTTATATAGCCCACCTAATCATGAAGGGATTCACATCTAGATCAGGGGAGGTCATCGTGCCTCTTTACTCATCCCTCATCAGACCCATAATTGAGTACAATGCCCCTTTTGGGATGTACCTTACCAGACACCTGCAGCAACTGGAAAGACCCCAAAAGTACCTCACCAAGAGGATCAAGGGGCTCAAACAGATGCCGTATGCTGCCCGGTTAAAGAAACTCCAGCTCTACTTAGTGGCATACCGCCTGCTCAGAGGCGATCTGTGCCTGATGTATAAAGCCATGTCCAACCCAGAATTAATGGACATGCTGTACCTCAGAAAATCCAAATCCCATCGAGCTACGCGCTCGAGGAACTTGAACCTCAGCACTGAAATAAATAGGACATGCTACAGGGACAGATTCATAACCCAGAGGCTCCCTTCACTTTGGAATAAAATCCCAGTCCAGGTTAGGCAGAGTCCCTCATTGACTCTCTTCAAGAGGAATCTTGATGAGTGGATGGGAGATCGTAGGTTTACCCCGGGTATCACTTCTGTGTCACTGTTAGACAGAGGCACAGTATACTAACCTTGAAAAAGGGCATAGCAAAATTAATTCAATATGGGTGGCGAAAGCCATACATACTCTGGCTAGGCTTATAAATGCCCTAGGGCAGATAGCCTAGTATGAACCTATGAACCTATGAACCTATGGTAAGATCAGACCATAAACTAATCCCACTGAATATTCACATCCCGACTCCACCCCCTGCCCTAAAAACCACAGTGAAAAACTTCTCTAAAGCAAATTTCACACTCCTCAAAACCAAGCTAGAATCCTTCCCTGTGGAAAATACGGCCCAGACCGCAGAATCCTTTATAAACGCATTCTATGAACACCTTCAGGAATGCATGGATCATGCAATTCCAAATAAAACCAAGACCCAGTCCTCCAAAGGCAGACGTCCTGTCTGGTGGACCCCAGTCATAAACAAACTATACAACAGAAGGAGAAGCTACTACATGATAGAGCAAAATCCCAAAAAGGAAGGCATCTCTGATCAGTATTAGCAAAAAACTACGGGCACTCATAAAATCATCTAAGGCCAGCTTCGAGAGAAAAATTGCACAGGACACTAAGGATAGCCACAAGGCTTTCTTTAGTTATGTTAGGAACCTGGGTGGGAATTCCCAGATATGCTCAGAATTAGTCCAAAATGACAAAAAAATACACCGAACCCACAGACATTGCCAACATCCTAGCTGACAGGTTCATCGCAAACACCCCCCCCTCCCCACCAAAAGGGCAAATATCTATCCCAGCAGAGTGCTGCTCCCCTCACATCGCAGATGCTCAGGTATGTGCTGCCCTCTCCAAAGCAAAAAACACAGCAGCAATGGGACCAGACAGTGTCCTGGGCTGCATCCTACATGAACTCCAAGAAGAGCTAAACCCAAACATAAAACTACTGTTCAATCTCAGCCTTACTACAGGATATGAGTGGCGTACAGCAACAGTGGTCCCTCTCCACAAAGGTGGTGCCTCAACGGATCCTGGAAACTATCGCCCCATAAGCCTGACTAGCTTGGTCTGCAAAGCTATGGAAAGGATCATCATGGACCTCATAAATAAAGATATTGGGGACCTATAGACACTGGATCCTACCCAGTTCGGCTTTGTTAAGGGCAGATCCTGCCTCTTAAACCTGGTTGATTTCTTTGAAACAGTCACCAAAGCCATTGTGAGGGAAGGTGGTCCACACAGCCTACCTGAACCTTGCAAAAGCCTTCGATACAATACCCCACTCGGGCATTATAGATAAGATCACCAGCTTAAATATAAACTCCTATGTCACTAGATGGGTTGCAAACTGGCTCAAGGACAGAACCCACATGGTTAGAATTGCTGGAGCCATGTCAGACTCCAAACCAGTTACAAGTGGCGTCCCACAAGGCTCAGTCCTGGGACCTCTCTTGTTCAGTATATATTTCTTGGAGGTACAGGCCAACATGGAAGGACTGTGGCTGACCAAGTTTGCAGATGACTTCAAACTGGGCACCATAATCGACTCTCCAGCCGACACAAGCATCCTCCAAAAGGGCCTCATAGAAACAGATAACTGGTGCCAGAGCCATGGCCTCAAGCTAAATGCCAAAAAGTGTATAGTCAGCCCCTTTGGCAAAAACAAAGTGCCCACAAATTACCACATAGGTGGTAGTCCATTAAGTACAAAAGAAGTAATTAGGGACCTGGAGTCCCAAGTTGATAGCAATCTCTTATTTGACAACCACGTGGCTAAAGTGGTTAGAAAAACATTTTATATAGCCCATCTAATCATGAAGGGATTCACATGTAGATCAGGGGAGGTCATCGTGCCTCCTTACTCATCCCTCATCAGGCCCATAATTGAGTACAGTGCCCCTTTTGGGATGTACCTTACCAGACACCTGCAGCAACTGGAAAGACCCCAAAAGTACCTCACCAAGAGGATCAAAGGGCTCAAACAGATGCCATATGCTGCCCGGTTAAAGGAACTCCAGCTCTACTCAGTGGCATACCACCTGCTCAGAGGCAATCTGTGCCTGACTTATAAAGCCATGTCCAACCCAGAATTAATGGACATGCTGCACCTCAGAAATTCCAAATCCCATCGAGCTACGTGCTCGAGAGACTTGAACCTCAGCACTGAAATAAATAGGACATGCTGGAGGGACAGATTCATAACCCAGAGGCTCCCTTCACTCTGGAATAAAATCCCAGTCCAGGTTAGGCAGAGTCCCTCATTGACTCTTTTCAAGAGGAATCTTGATGAGTGAATGGGAGATTGTAGGTTTAACCCGGGTATCACTTCTGTGTCACTGTTAGACAGAGGCACAGTATACTAACCTCGAAAAAGGGCATAGCAAAATTAATTTAAAATGTGTGGTGAAAGCCAAACACACTCTGGCTAGGCTTATAAATGCCCTAGGGCAGATAGCCTAGTATGAACCTATGAACCTATGTGTTGGTGTCCAATAAAATGTTGGTGATAACATTATTATATTCTTCTGACCCATATAGAATGATCCCACCTCCCTTATTGGGCTTCATAATGTGCATGGCTGAGTTGTTTCTCAACTTTTCCAACAATGTTCTTTCCCCATTGTTTAAGTTGTACCCCTCACCTTTATTTTTAAATTTATTAAACACCCTATAAACCTCTTCGGTTACATGGTTCTCAAATACCAACAAAACTGGATGTAAAGGGGGATTAAATATACTCTTTCTACATGACCCCTCAATACCAATATTAACTTCTGAACTTCCGTCTTTGTGAATCATTGTTAAATTCAACTTTCTAAGATATAATTTCAAGTTTATCAATGTATTTGCTATATCTTCATAATATGTTGTTATAAATTTGAAACCTTTTGAAAACAAATTAAAATGTTGTTTTTCCAAATGTAAATTAGTATAACTGAAAAATTTGAAACCTTTATACACAAAAACCTTGTTCTCAGTATTAGGGACTATAACTATTTCCCTCTCCTCACCACTTTTTTCCAACCCTCCTGGTGTGTGGGATGTGTGGTGAAATGACCTGAATCTGAATTGCATCTGGACTTGCTTGCTAGTCTCTCCAATCTTCTCACCCCTAAAAAATGGGAGTCATGTTCTGAAAAGGAGTCCAGCTCATCCAACCCCTTAGAAGACGGAAATCCTAAATGGTCATCCCCAACATGTCCACCTACACTCCCACCCATATTGTTGTTCCCTTTAATATGGTTGACAAATGTATTTTCTTTGTTGAAAGGCCATGGATATACTATTTCATTTGCATATTGATGTGTGTCTCTTAGAAACGTTTTTTGTTTCCTAAGAAAAATAGTTTCAACCCTTTTGTTAACCCTACCCAAAACTTTCACGTATAATTGTTCAAACTCACTGAACAATAAATCATTTTTTTCATTAAGTTCTTCCACTTCACCTTTAAGTGTTGCTAAAATAGACTCATTATGCTTTATCATTTTATTCATAAGCCCCACCCCACATTCATTAAAGAATGCTTGGAAATCTTTAACTGTGGTGTCAGTATAGTTGATGCCAAAGGGATATTTGTATAACCTTAATCCCTGTGGCACCACCTTAGAATCTATACAACAATTTAAATATACATTATCCATTTACAAGCATTTTAGTTTAAATAATCTTTTTTTCAAACAAGTGAATCAAATATTTTAACAACAGTGGTTTGTCATGTTGACCAAACACATTTACACCCCCTGAACCAGTGGAAATACAATCAAATTTAAAATTTTTTGATAAAACATCATGAAAAGAAATTGTCTGTTTGTTTTGCATGTTAGAATCACTGTGAACCACACTGTTTCTGTTCGGAATGCGTGCATTAAGAAAATTGCGTCTACTAGAAAAGTCGCCTTGATGAAATTTACTGACAGTTCTGATGGTTTTAAAATAATGGTTAGTTTGATATATACAACAGTAGTTTATGTGATTATGTTTATAACGCAAAACAAAACAAATAAAATAATTAAGAGGTTAGTGTATGTTATGGAAGGATTTTTAGTGACAGTATGTCTTTAAAATTTTGATTAGTCTTAATTGCACAACATATATAAGGATTAAGAATGGTGGATTGTGTTCATCTGATGAAGTCTTGGTCACCAAGACAAAAGCGCTTATGTTTTATGTTACAATAAATTATTTTCAACGGTTACAACTTTGGGTGTTGGACTTTCTATCCATTTATTCATTTTGGAGTTTTGAATAGTTTCGTATTTCTTACTCTTTGTTCATATGTCATGCAGTAAGTGGTGGATATGTATAGCATACCATTATTTACTGACATAATTCCTGATATCATGCCAGTGATATATCAGACTGCCAGACATGTGATGTATAGGAAGCCTAATAGTTGAGAACAAAACCTGGATATTCTGTGGTAGTCTGTACAGTAGTGAAGGGTGTGCACTTACAGTGATTGTTGACAGAGTGTCTGTATTATGTACCAGTGTACTGTGATCATGTTATTTAGCCTTTATAGAGACTGGGGTAGATGTCAGTGTTCTTGGTCCTGTTCTATCTGACAGTGCATGCTGCTCCAGTTTCTGATACCCTATCAGACTAAATGTTTGTAGGGCCAGACTGAGACATGTCCCATACCACAGTCAGGCATCAGACTACACTGTGAGTTGGCCCAGTATATGTAGGGTTAGTGTGTGAGAGCCAAACATGATAATGACTTTTGTTCACACAGGCCATCGACTGTACTATTACTTGGTTTACTATTAGGTGACTGTGTTGAGATCGGTTGTGGGTATGCACTTTCACACTGGTGTCTGTTACTCCATGCTGTTACACACTTATAGTGCCTGCTATATTTGCAATTACATGTATATTCCCCCATAGGTAAATTGGGTTAGTGTTGTGGCAGTCTACCTGCAGTGTAGACAGTGCTTGGTGACATGCCTAGCAGCACAGTGTATTTACCCTGGTGTGATGTTATGTCCAGATATTTGCCAGATGTACTGTTGCCTGGCCACCATACGTGTTGTGTATTTCTGACAAAGCAGTGGACTGGTGTGAAGATGTATGTCACTAACTAGTGTGAAGTATGTGGCTTGGGATCTCTGCTCCTCCAGTTAATATATGTAAGGACAGACAGGAGGGTGTGAATGCATCAACCATGTGAACTTATCTAGTCCAGTATTTCTGACATGTCCCCATTTTCATGGCTCTAAACATCCCCATTGTCAGGCTTGTTCCACATTTCTTGCAATAAGGCATTCTGTGTATACCTCCTGACTGACCAGATTGTTTCAGACTATCCATGTTTATTGCTCATGTTGGTTCTGTATTCCATGGGACCATTACTGTGATTTGTGTGGTACTAAACTATGATGATTTTATGATGTCTGTCAGTAACTGATGGCATACATGTCAATTTCAGAAGAGCCTTCCTTCACAACATGTATGTTGACACAACCCCTGTCACTGTAACAACATTCTACATTTATAACTGCAATACATACATTTGTTCTGTTGCACTAACAGGTTGAGAGTTATGGTGCTGAGGTATGACTCCACTACATGTCATGGGCCTATGTTTGTTTATATATATATATATATATATATATATATATATATATATATATATATATATATATATATATAATCTACTTCAGTAGATCAAACTTTTGCATGTCTGAACCACATATGGCCGAGACCATATGTTCGAACTCGTAAAAGTTCGAACACTGAAGTAAAAACAAATAAAACAACAAAACACAAAATTAAAGGTCTATAGCAAGGGGGCTATGGCCCCCTGTGTTGCCCCACACCCCTTACTTAAATATACCAACTCAGAGATCGCACTCCATTACGGAAATGGGAACTCTTCCCTTTCTGCACTGTACAGAGCTCTCCATTCAGTCTGATCGAACTTTTACAAGTGCGAACATATGGTCTCTGCCATATGTGGTTCAAACTTGTAAATGTTTGATCTACTGAAGGGGAACCCATATATATCTATCTATCTATATATATATATATATATATATATATATATATATATATATATATATATATATATATATAGATATATATATATATCATATGTATAAACATATATCTGTATTCGTTTATGTGTAAACATGAGTGTTGTATATACCTTTGCAGATGTATCCTACCATATTAATCTATGTGTATATTTACATATAAGAACATGACTGATTCAAAACCTTTTTCACTTACAAGTACTAAACAATTGTAGTAGTCAGAGCAGTTCACTACTATTCAGTATGTGTACTGAATGATATATCTCAAAAAAACAGACATCTTCATAGCTCTGATAGCTTAGTGGTTAACTGCTGTGTCCCTAATGTATAGGGTCCTGGGTTCAAGGCCTGCAATGGCTGTTTAGTTTTGTTGCTAGGCAGAACAAGGACTGCTGGATACAGAGTGGTTAAGGCAGTTTTGAGCAGCTTTAATCAGGTTTGCATGGGTTTGCTCAATGGTAAGCGGTGCTAACGTACAGTTTAACAAATAGATGCTTACACCGTGTAGGCTTTGCTTACCAGTGTGCAAATGTGCTTAGCATTTACATTTAAGCAATGCTTACACCTGCTAAGCATAGCTCAGCCCTGGTAACCACTGATCACATTCCAGTCTAACAAAATAGCAGGGTAATGACATCTCTAATAAGTGTATTTAATTCCATGTACATAACATTATTCTATGTGCTGTCATTACAGTAGCAAGGGGTGTGAGCATACTATATGGGACACCTGAGTATATATGGGTAATACCACAATCTTTTATCTTTGTATGTGTTTTATACTTGGGTAGTATCCCAGGTTATATCCAGTCATACTTGCATGTATTGTATCCTTATGTTACTACTTTTAACAGGCATTCCCAAGTAAGATTAAATTGCAGATTGTAGTACTGGAGCCATACACCCCTGCATGTAAAGCTAGACTCTGAGTACTGACTATCGTGTTCTTGATGTGTGAGCTGTATGTTTTTAAGTATCTCCTATTGGACATTGATCTGATATGTTGATATTAACTATAGACTACTATGTGTTTAGGACATATCATTGAGGATTCCTGTCATGTGGTAATGGCATACCTATCAGTGTCAGACGTTTGTCTGTCAAAACATTCATCCTAATGCATAACCTGTCTTTCCTCTGTACAGATGTGCAGATGTCAGGTATCCATCTTGACTGCTTACAGGCAATCTCTGATTGACTGACACTGACATGTCTGCCCAGCTGTGTTATGAATGCCACAGCTAGGAAACCATGTACGCACCATATGCCATAGATGCCTCAACCAGACTACCACAGTCAACATAACATGCTTGGGTATAGGTTCATAGGTTCATAGGTTTATACTAGGCTATCTGCCCTAAGGCATTTATAAGCCTAGCCCAAATTATTGTGGCTTACGCCACCCCTTATATGAAAAAATACTGTGCCCATTAGTTTGTTGTGCCTCTGTCCAGCAGTGACACAGAGTTGATTCCTGGGGTAAACCTACGATCTCCCATCCACAGGTCTAGATTTCTCTTGAACAGAGTCAGCGAGGTGCTCTGCCTCACATGGACCGGGATTTTATTCCACAGCATAGGGAGTCTCTGAGTGATCAATCTATCCCTCCAGCACGTCCTATTTATATCCGTGCTAAGGTTTAAGTCGCTTGCTCTAGTGGTTTTGGTGGATTTGGATTTTTTGAGGTGGAGCATGTCCATTAATTCGGGTTGGACATGGCCTTGTATGTCAGGCACATGTCACCTCTGAGCAGACGGTATGCGACTGAATAGAGCTGGAGTTTCTTCAATCTGGCAGCATATGACAGATTTTGGAGTCCCTTTATCCTTTTGGTGAGGAACTTTTGGGGTCTCTCCAATTGCTGCAGATGTCGGGTGAGATACATCCCGAATGGGGCATTGTACTCGATCATTGGTCTGATAAGTGAAGAGTACAGGGAACAATGACCTCACTAGATCTGGATGTGAATCCCTTCATGATCAGGTGGGCAATGTAGAAGGTCTTTCTAACCACTTTAGCAATGTGAGTGTCAAAAGAAAGGCCACTGTCAACCTGGGTCCCCAGGTCCCTGATAACCTCTTCTGTGCTTAGTGGATTGCCACCTATATGGTAGCTTGGGGTTACCTTGTTTTCCCGAAGGTATGACTATACATTTTTGGCGTTTAACTTCAGGCCATGGCTCTGGCACCAGCTATCTGTTTCCGTGAGTCCCTTCTGAAGGATATCCGTGTCCGATGCACTTTCCACTATGGCCCAGTTTGCAGTCGTCTGCAAACTTTGTCAGCAAAGTCCTCCCATGTTGGCCTGTACTTCTGAGAAGTAGATGCCAAACAATAGGGGCCAAGGACCGAGCCCTGTGGGACACCACTTGTGACCAGCTTGGAGTCTGACACAGCCAGCAACTCTAACCCTGTGGGTTCTGTCCTTAAGCCAGTTTGCAACCCATCTTGTGACATATGGGTTTACATTTAAGCTGGTAAGTTTTTCTACAATACCGAGTGGGGTATTGTGTCGAAAAGCCTTTGCAAGGTCAAGGTAGGCTGTATGGACTGCCTTTCCTCATCAATGGCCTTGGTGACTGTTTCGAAGAAGTCAACCAAGTTCAAAAGGCATGATCTTCCCTTGACAAAGCCAAACTGGGTCGGGTCCAATGTCTGCAAGTCCCTATATCTTTGTTTATGAGCTCCATTATGATCCTCTCCATAGCTTTGCAGACTAGACTTGTTAAGCTTATGGGGCGGTAATTACCAGGGTCCGTAGAGGCACGCCTTTGTGGAGTGGGACCACAGTTGCCGTACGCCTCTCCTTGGGCACGTATCCTGTGGTAAGGCTGAGATTAAACAGCTGCCTTATGTGCGGGTTTAATTCCTCATTTAGCTCGTGTAGCACACAGCCGGGGACACCATCCGGTCCCATTGATGCTGTGTTTTTAGCTTTAGAGAGAGCAGCTTTCACCTGCGCATTTGAGATGTCCGGGAGGCTACACTCGGCTGGGATAGTTATCTCTCCTTTAGGGGAGAGAGGGGGGTGAAGTTTGCACTGAACCTGTCTGCCAGTATGTTGGCAATGTCTGTGGGTTCAGTGATTTTTGTATCATTTTGGACTAATTCTGAGCATATCTGGGAGTTTCCACCCAGGTTCCTAACATAGCTGAAAAGGCCTTATGATTGTCCTTTGAATCCATGGCAATTTTTCTCTCAAAATTGGCCTTAGTTGATTTTATGAGTGCTCGTATTTTTTACTAATAATGATCAGGGGTGACTTCCCTTTTATGGATTTTGTTCTATCATGCAATAGCTTTCTCCTCTTATTGTAAAGTTTGTTAATGGCTGGGGTCCACCAGACTGGACGTTGCCCTTTGTGGAAAGAGTCTTGGTTTTATTTGGGATTGCCTGATCCATGCAGTCCTGGAGGTGTTCATAGAAGGCATTTGTAAGGGCTTCCAGCTTGGTTGTGGTTTCCTCTGGCTCAGGGGCCTTGAAGGATACCACACCAGTCTTGAGTAGTGTGAAGTTTGCTTTAGAGAACTTCTTCACTATGGTCTTTTTTGCTTGGGGTGGGCGCGGGATGTGGATTTCCAGTGAGATTAGTTTATGATCAGATCTCACCAATGAGGGATATACTTCGGTGTGGAGCATTTTGTCCCCATGTTTGTGACAATGAGATCTAGTATATTTTCTCCTCTCGTGGGAACAGTGACTAGCTGTTCCATGGCATTTGAATTTATGAACTCCAGGAACCGTTGGGCTAGAAAGTTAGGGCTTGAGTAATGTTCCCAGTCTATATTCGGTAGTTGAAGTCACCCAATATGATGGTGTTTGGAGATACATTTATACCCTCCAGTGTCTTCAGGAAGGCTGTGTGGGGTTCCTGAGTTTGAGAGGGTGGCCTGTAGCATGCTACAATTTGTAGAGCAGTTTTGCCTATGGTTAGTTGCACCTGGATGGTTTCGAAGCTTGCGTTGCCACCAACCTGGAGGTGTGAGTATCCTTTATGAATATGGATACACCCTCCTTTTGTGGTGTGGTCCGGGTTTTGGGGCGGAACGCATGATATGAGGTAAAACCTAATAGTGCCGGGTGCTCTCAGGAGCCTTGAACCAGGTTTCAGTTACAGCACAGACATCGATGTTCTCCATACTGAGAAGGGTCTCGAAAAGTGCATTTTGAGATTTAGACTTCTGGCATTGAGCAGCATTACCCTCAGTTTCTTCCCATTTTGTTTTCTAGGGTGGTAGGTTTAGAATTTGAGCCTTGCCTAAAAAGGCACTATGGGGTGGCAAGAGCCTTAGCCAATATCCGAATCCCAGAGGTGACAGGTGCAAGCCGTCCCTTGAGAAGCAGCGTGGCTTGTCAAGCATGTCATCCCAGGCAGACAGACACTGGATCCCCTTTGAATGACACCAGACATTAAGCCAATTGTTAAAGCTGATCATCTTGTCTCTATATTGTGGCATCATTCTTGGTGAAGGAAGGATACTGCTCAGGGTTAGGGTCATACCTGCCTGGGCTACATAATCAGAGAGCTCCTCTATGTCTCTTTTCATGTAGTGCCATGTTATGCAATATATGTTGCATACATGTCAATTGGAGCACCTCACTGGCCCTCTGCAAGAGAAAACCAGATGATTGGATGTTGAATTTAAGTGTCACCTTGGGGATCAGTCAAGTGGCATAGGTTGATAGATGGCCTGCTGACAAATGCCAGGTGGCATGATACCAGTGTACCCACATGCCCTACTCTTCTCAGCTCTCCATGGACATTAGCTTGGTTCACACCTAGGAACACCTACACCTATGGACCTCAGTACTGACAAATGTCTCAGTGTACATAACTGAGAATAACAGTGCCTGTGTGTTTGTAATCTTGTAGATGAAAATACTCTGAGGGCCTTCTCACCCACTACACCCCCCTTGCTATACTTATAAATGTCTGCTGCTGCTGTAATTAATATTAAATGTGCCTTCTTACACTCTTCCCCCTATGGGCTACATGGAACTTGCAGTACCAGCATAACACTGTTCTACAAATGGGTAGATGGGCTTGTGTTACCCTCTGAGTCCTGGCAAACGTGGGTATGTATGTGTGTGCAATTCTGAGACCACATTCTTCAAATACAATAAACCTTGCCATACATTATAAGGGATGGTGATGCTGCTGACATTAGGAGAGCCATGACAAACCCTCACCCTACTATCCCTGTGGCATGTCCAATAAATGCATATCCCTGTAGTAACACTGATTAGATAGACATGGGTTTGTATTGTAGCCCTGGTCAATGTGTGATTGTGGGTATGTCAGAGAATTATCATGGGTTTCAGTGAGTACAATATCAAATGTGGGGTGTGGGCACTGGGTGTACTGTCTTTACACCATGGTACCCCCAGTACATGTCCCAAGGTCCACTGTATGAATGACCACTGCCACCATCAACCATACAGGTAACTGATTACACTATCCAGTCCAATGATGCATGTGCTGTGTGCAAAAACTTATGGACTCCCTGACAAGGTTGTTAGCACTGCTAAACATAGGTCTGTCAAATGTGTCTATAACAGTATGTGTTTGTCAATGTGTATATGACAGTATGTCATACTATGTACTGTTCATTAACACCCAGTACATCCCCCATTACCATACTGTACAAGGCCTATTGATGTTATTCACTTAACAGGAAACTCAGGACACATCTCATTCTAAAAGCTCTGTGGTGTGTGCAATTAAGACAAAACACATTAGTAGCAATAAGTACATAGGTAGGGGTTATAATCTCAGTGTTGACAATTCAGTGTATGTGTGTGTGTGTGTGTGTGTGTGTGTGTGTGTGTGTGTGTGTGTGTGTGTGTGTGTGTGTGTGTGTGTGTTTGTGAAGGGATCTACTTCAGTTTGTAGAACATACATGTCCAAGGAGATCATTTGTCCAAGAACTAACTGGCAAAAGGTAAAATTTCAAAGGAATCATTTTGTGGAAAACTCATTCCATCAAAACTAGTAGTGGATGTATAAAAGCCCTCTTCCCCACTGTACAACTGAACAGTGATACTGGAGTTGGTATATATAGTTGGGTGTGGTTGTTGTGGGCACAGCCACCCACATCGGGTTATTGTTGTGCGTATTCCACCTTTTAG
The DNA here is from genome assembly GCF_019279795.1 of Protopterus annectens. Taxonomy (NCBI): domain Eukaryota; kingdom Metazoa; phylum Chordata; order Ceratodontiformes; family Protopteridae; genus Protopterus; species Protopterus annectens. The sequence goes on along the minus strand of NC_056729.1, from coordinate 449,815,851 downwards.
TCTGCTGTTATACTGTACAGTTTATGTTAACAGGTTAAGTAGTTATTAATTACACTATGTGTGGTTCTATGCCACCCCACACCCTCCAAAGTGGGGGGTTGTGCCACCCACACCAGCACACCTATGTTTACCAACTCCAGGATTGCACTACATTGGGGAAGAGAACATATACCCTGCCAGTGCCATCGTCAATGACATTAAACTGGCAGACTGATAATTTACTGATGTGATGTTTTGCCTATTTTTTCTTGGTGGACTTACATAGGCTAAAATGGGTTCACTGCAAAATTAAGTACATCCATGTGTACAGTATTCTCTGTGTATTGCATCAACACCAAAGCCTGTGTGTGTGTGTGTGTGTGTGTGTGTGTGTGTGTGTGTGTGTGTGTGTGTGTGTGTGTGTGTGTGTGTGTGTGTGTTATTCACAAACATTTGATTTTTGCCACCCAGTACACTTACCATTGTCCACTGTAGAAGAGCTGCTGACATCAGCCATCATGCACTCACCTGTATACACCCCTCAGACCTATCAGGCATGTGGCACATGCAGTAACTGTTATACATACCTGTTACTTGTGTTCAGTTGTACCCAGGATATGACACAATGTGTCACCACAGTGCCATACCCCTTGTAGGAAAGGACAGCAGACCAACATCCTGATGACACATAGACACCTACAACACAAACAGAATACATTATGGAGACCACAATCAGTCAGTTTTAATAACAGCTATAATGCCTCATGGCTGGGCAGCTAGACACCCTGATATGTAAGCATTAAACATTCCAGCTGAAAACACTTTAAACAGCATTACATTGCTAAACATTAGTGCATTCACTATGTGCATCAGAACCATATTAGCATATCCCTGCATCAATGGTATGGATGACAGAGCTGTGACAGAGGTATCATCATACACACAGGGTATGTTGTGGGTTTGCCAGAGGCCTAGGCTGAGCCATTTGGTTGACATCATGTGTGTGTTAAGTGGTTCTTTATCAACTGGGCTGTGCAGATGTGGTGCTTGTAGGTATGGAGGTGCCCTAGCTGTGTTGGTGATGTGTGTGTGTATGTATGCATGCAGTTCTTCCATGTGGCTGTCCTATACAGGATTTTGTTGGACAGCTGCAGACCGTACATGGCAGGGTGTACAGTTCACCATCTCTGGTCATGGACACAGGAACTGTGCCTGCCAGGGGTTCCACGGGCACTACCAGGTAGAAGCTCAGATATGGTACTCTCCCCTGATGATGACAATTGTCCGCTGGATCTGCGTCGCTCGTGCATGTGACTTGCTGTGTTGTGGTATGGACAACACCCCCCTGCAGTGCTGGTACTGCCACTACAGGAGCATCTGGGAGTTGTTGCATGACCACATAGACCTCCACTTGTTGGTGTTGCTGACCTATGTTCACCTGGCTGACACCCTACTCCCACCACATGCTCTAACACAGACACCACACAGTCGAGGATTCCCATCATCTCACCCAACCATCTATCCAGGCCATCTGCAGGGACATGATGGCCAGCAGCCCTCCTACAAGCACCCCTGTACATCTGCCTGTGTGGTACCTCACCGGTTTCCGGCTATGGCTGCTGTGTACAGACAAACTTGCGTTAGTTCTCACACTGTCCTGTTCCATGCCAACACCCACCAACTGTTTCTCAGCTATGGCCAATGGTGATGGGGTATGTATGAACATTGTGACTGTGTGCGGGGATGGGGTGGGTAAAAGTAGGATGTCAGCTGATGGCACAGCTTCAGCCCCTGTCAGCCCTGCCTGTGCCTCACCATACCTAACATCATTGTCAGAGTCTGTATGGACACTGACATCAGTTTGCCTGCAAAAAAATGTAATTGAAGACCTGTACATTATTACTTACCTCTAAACACACACACACACACACACACACACACACACACACACACACACACACACACACACACACGCACACGCACACACACACACACACACACACACACACACACACACACACACACACACACACACGCACACACGCACACACACACACACACACACACACACACACACACACACACACACACACACACACTTACAGGTGAGGTGGCACAAAGATATTACACAGACCTCTCATTACCCAACAGTCAACATGCATGACATATGGCACTCAACAGCAGGCACTGCAGCTATACTCAATCATTGTTACCAACATTATACATCCCTGTGATGCATGAGTTGTGTTAGTAGATGATGCCCCTTCCCCTGGAACACGCCTGTACAGCACCCTGGCATGTACTGTGCACCATACCTCATGAGTGTACACACAATTGCTGAATGTGTATATGTGTTGCAGTTATGTTTGCTGTGTTGCTCACAGCCCCTATGTGTTTGTCTGACACATATCTGGGATGATATGAGGACTGATGTCAGTAGTTAATGCCTGACCTCTGATTTGCAGATCTCATCATCAGCAGTGCATGTATGAGCAATAAAATCTGATTACACTGACATCCTTCAAAGCTTAATGTGGATATGAGAAGTGCACACACCCTTGTTGACATGCCAGCCTCTTCCATAATATGCAGTGGGGCCACAACACTGCATATGTTAACATTACACACACCTGATATGTGGCATATGACCTGTGCAATCAAATGCAGTATCAAACAAATGTGCAGATGCTGAATGAGATGCATACAATATGTGGGTTGCATAAGTGTGCACACCCTTATCACAATGATTTGTTGCAGTCCCTGTTAAAGTGAACTACAGCAGTCACTATTCCTGGAACGGATATACTAGCATGGCTCATCTTCACTTGCCATTATTTGGTCACTCCACCCTACAAATGTTTCCCACCTATGCCGGATTGCAAGGTCAGCTCATGTGCATAGCCCTTGGAGGTCACAAAGTGCCTTCACTATTGCTGTGGAGTCAGGGTTATGGCTGGCACAATTCATAACCTTGACTGTGTTCAGATGCAGCCATTCTTAGCAAGCTTTGGATGTATGCTTCAGTTCACTGTTGTGTTTCAGGATGATACCCCTTCCCAACCTCAGCCTTATTTCAGATGCTTGACAACTATGGGCAACACATGAGTGTTATTTTGCAGTGCTCCAAATTCAGAACACCATGTCTACCGGCCTAGTTCCTGCCAATGAGCATCAAACCTAAAGGTGTACACCAGCAAGGTAAAAATGGGGATGGTGGGCCTGAGGTGGAGTGAGGTGTTGCTTGTGCACCACATGTATCTTTATTAATACTGTCTGTAAGTTTCAGCCTTGGTCTCAGTACACCATTTCACATTGCAACACATGACTTTGGGAGACTTGATGTTATGCATATGCTACCTGTAGAGAGCCCTGAATGATGTTTCCTGTGGAACAACTCTTCCATCTGATTACCCTAACCCATAGGCCACACTTATGCAGATTCCAGATGATTGTCGACACAGGTACTGCACAGGCAGTACTTGCTAGACATTCCTGCAATTCCCTCAGTGCTGCTTCATGTTTCTGGGCAGCCTCTATGACCAGTTTGCAACATGTGTTGTCATCTGTCTTGTATGGGTATCTGTTTATTTTCTACATTAATGTTGTCCCATACTTCATACACACATACATGACTGCACTGCTTGCCATGGTATATGCAATGGTGAGGTAAGGCTATTTGTCCCACTCCTGAGTGCTACCTTTTGAATATGGGATCCATTACATGGTTTGTAAGATGTGCACAAGCCACGGCTGTCTCTGTTGCAGGTGAGTGGGCAAATGTCATGGACATACTTCTTGGACAGAAGACCATTATTTGGTGTGACATTGAGGCCCTGTACTTGACGGAGGGTGTGTACTCAAGAAGTGTGAATGCTGTCAGTGCCTCAAAAGCTGCTTCCACAATATGTTATTTGGAGTGTGTGCACACATATACTTCCAGTGTTTGTTAAAGTATGTATTTCATATTTGTTGTCCTAACACAGGATTCCATATTACACACTCACTGCTCATGTTAGGATCACATTACAGGTTGTAAAAGGTGTGGAATGTGGTATTGTGATTTGCAATTGTTTAGATCAGAAACAGTTGCCATTGTAATAGTGGTGTATGCACTGTTGTAGCCACTGTATAAGGGTAATGTTTCAGACATGTCCCTACTGTAGGCCATTTGTCCCACCATTATGTTCATCTCTGTCCATACATCTTGCACTGACAGGTTGTTAGGTATACTGCAGGACTCTTACATACCCTTCAGATATGCCACCATGGTTACCACTGTGATGCAGTGCAGTTAACAGCAACAAAAATTAAACATGTTCAGCATGCATTATGGGTAGGTGTGTTAAATGTGTACAAGGCAAATAACATGGCCATAGTATGGCCGGTGTATTGGCAAACCTGAACAAAACAACTTCATACTCACCAGCTACAGGCAGCTGCCCCAGTTGTATACCAAAGGGACCAAAATAGTTGTGTAAGAGACATAATGTCAGTAGCCACACCTGTGGCATTAGTACAGGGTGGGAGCAGCATTTCAGCACATCAACAGTACAAACCCACAATACTAGAAATTATGCACATATGTTCATTACTAAACTGCAACAACAGACTATCTTATATATGCATGTAGATACTTTACAGATGAAGATGGATAAGCAAAAGTGGTCTACTAATGTCCTATTATTCAATAAATATTGAAATGTGTTTCTATTAATGTTCCATGTTGAAATACTATCATTGGTGGCCTGTTGCTATCAATGTAACCTGCATGCTGTTGTAATGGCCACTATGGTTCCATATATGCATATGTTCTGTTTGCTATGCAACTGTTCCAAATCTGGACTTTTGGGTTAATGGGAATATCTATGCATGCTGTTATGACTAATCCTGGATTGTGTTGACTATTACTAACCAAAGTATGTTCTAAAACTGCAACACTATGGCATGTTTGGGAAGGCCGGTTCCAGTGAACCCACCTCTTCCACCTCATCTGGCTGTGGCACAGGGCCCCAGAACATCTGGGACCCACCCTGGACCTCCTTGTCTGCTGTTCCTGCACCACCATCAGTTGGAACCGCCTCAGAGGATGGGACTCATCCCCCTCTGGGAGCGGGCAGGGACAGGATCCTGTCAGTCGAAGTCAAGTCCGGGGTCTGGTATGTAGTGAGCTCCGCAGAGATTTGGGAGATCTCCTATGCCAGCTTGAGGGCTGTGTGGCACAAATAGAGGGTCAGCCTGGCCCCTCCTGCTTATCCCCCAGCAAGCCACCTTTGGGGCTGTGAAGGTGCAGTGGTGACTGCCCATGGGTGGGGACCTCTTTCCCACTGTTTCCATTTGCAGGCTCATGGGCTTCTGATTTCCAAACACCCCTCCCCGTCAAAGGTGTTAATCCCCACATGTCATATACCATCCCTGTATGCTGTCTTGTCTGTCTTGTCTGTCTTCCAATCCAACCTACCTCCCCAAATATGCCTACTATCCTTCCCCTACATCCCACTCTCACCTTAAAAAAAGGGCAATATGTTCCCAAAAAAAATTTGCCCCATACATAACTGTCCATTTCACACGTGTCCACTGGACACATGTAATCTGGTCTAACTGGCTTCACAACACATTATTGTTGCTGTAGAAGAAATTAATAGCTATAGACCTTCCCTACACCTGTCCTGCACATCCCTATCTACTTTCCCTATTTTCTTTCCCTCTATGCGCCCCCTTTTTCACCACTTTCCTATCTCCCCTTTTTTTCTTTTCTTTAAAAAAAATAGAGTGGGGTTAAGTGGGAGTAAGCTCTTTTAAGCAGTAGTAAGCGGAGCTAAGCTTGTTTGCATAGCATTAAGCAATGCCTACACAGATTAAGCATTTTTGGCTGTCTGCAAGCATATTTAACCGGAAGTTAGCATTGCTTACCATTGCGCAAACCCAAGCAAACCTGCTTACAACTGCTTAAAAGTGCCTTAATCACTCTGTATCCAACAGCCCTTGTTCTGCCCAGCAACAAAATAATCAGCTCTTGCATGTCTCGAACCCAGGACCCACCACATCATAGCCACAGCAAGTTCCCACTAAGCCATCCGAGCTGTAGATATGTGTGATGTTTTCTCAAACATATGCAGCACAGTCATTCAACAGTACGGAAAATGTATATATATATATATATATATATATATATATATATATATATATATATATATGTGTGTGTGTGTGTGTTTGTGTGTGTGTGTGTGTGTGTGTGTGTGTGTGTGTGTGTGTGTGTATGTAGTATGCCATTATCCCTTCCTCCACAGCTGAACTGTTCTGCCTTGCAAAAAAATAGGGCATCACATGTGGACAAACCCTAACATTAGAGAGGGATATATAGGGACAGATCGTAGATATGCCTATTACAAACCTATGAAGTTTGTGAATGATACATTTCACATTACCATGACTGTTCTGAAGGTGGTGGGGTCTAAAACTCATGTGTCTGTCATGACTTCATTGCTTCCACCTTCAGCTATTTGCCAGACTAATATGGATGTTTGGATGAAAAGAAGAAACACGATGATGGCTTAAATCATGACATTCTGTGCAGATCTGCACAGTTGACATGTATGGCTCACTGCCCACAGGGCCAGATGCTATGTCCATAGCTGTTCAACAGGACATTACTGCAAGTGTTGACGGCACATATAAATTTTTCAAAATCATCTAGCCCATTATTACAGACCAAGTACAACATTCAATTACATGCGGACATGTTTCACATACCTGGGTATATGTTTCATGCAATAATTCTTATTTGTAGGAAAGAATCAGACACTGGCCATTTGAAAAGATGGCAAGTGTAGGAATAATGGCTGTGTGATATGCTGTGCACTCTATATATACTCTCTGTATATAGATCTAATATATCTATAAGTATTTATATATTTATATATGTAGGTATGTGTATGTGTGTATGTATATATATATATATATATATATATATATATATATATATATATATATATATACACATATGTATATGCGTGTGTGTGTGTGTGTGTGTGTGTGTGTGTGTGTGTGTGTGTGTGTATGTATCATTAGAATGTTAGTGTTTCCACATTGTACAGTCCCTATGGTAGACTGACTGTTCTACATGATATGTTAGAGAATTCATCCCAGCATATTTCAGATAAGATAGCTTACTAGTAACTTGTTTATTTATTTATTATTTATTTATTTCCAGTTTGATGACTGGGGATGTCCACTGGGCTCAGGAAGCCCATTTTCAATGGAGGCCCGGGGAGAAAAGCTCCATGTTACAAAGTTTAGATACAGATGCAATATAGAAAAGAAGAACAATTTGCAATTATGTTTCATGCTAGAGAGCAGGTGTAATTTCTTAGATACATATTACCTTTGGATACAGACACAATATTATTAATGAACAATTTATAGTTACATTTCATGTTAGAGAGCAGGTGTAAATTCTTAGGTACATGGTATAAATTTGATATTTACAATATGTACATATGTGTGGTAGCCTATAGATCATAGCTAGAGAGGCTAGTAATAATAGATGGAGAGGGGTTTAGAGGTGGCGGGAGAATTATAGGACTAGGTGGGGAAAATGAATTTTCTGTTAGAGTAAAGGTAGAAATGTAACTGAGATTTAAAGTTTTCAAAGTTTGCACAGGTCCTTAGAGAGGAAGGAAGAGAATTCAATGTTTTGCTAAGGAAAAGGATAGCAGGAGTTTACCAGCAGGGTGATTGGGTTTTCAGACACAGATTAGGTTTTGGTGAGTAGATCTGAGAGTTCTCTGAGGGGTATAGGGGAGAAGGATGTTGCATAGAGCAGGGCACTTAGAGGGTTGAAAGATTAGTTTGTGGGATGTGGTAATCTGAAGATAGTCTAGATGGTTGGAGAGTTCAAGCCAGTGTAACAAATTAAGGGCAATACAGTGATGGGAGAAGTATTTGGCTTTGGTGACAACTTTAGAAATCTTATTATAACAGACTTCCAATTTTGAAGTGAGTGTGGCAGATAAGTTAGTTAATAGAGGAGCATCATACATTATTGATGGGAGTAGATAGGTAGTGGCAAACATTTGTCTGGTGGAAGGAGAGAGAAATTGGATGTTTCTGTATAGCATACCAAGTTTTATATGGGTTTTCTTAATGTTTTGCTAGATGCGAGTGTCAAATTTCAGGTGTTCATCAATAGTGACCCCAAGTAGTTTAGCAAAGGGAACAACCTCTATAGTGGAGTTGTTTTGGCTAATGATTTGGAATCAGTTAATATCAAGAGGGGAAGCTTTTGAGGGAGAGAATAATAGTATTTTGGATTTATTGGCATTTAGTGAGAGGTGATTCTGAAGCATCCTATTTTCAGTGGTGGAGAAAGCAGCTTGGGTCAGTGTCTGAATCTCTGGGAGGTTGTTGGCACTGCAGATTAATGTGGAACCATCTGCTTTTTGTACAATTTTAGTACTGAGTATGGCTTTGTGGAAATTGTTAATAAAAATTTTAAACAGCATTGGACCGAGTATGGATCCCTAGGGAACCCACATGGGGGTGGAAAGGAAGGTTGAGGTGCCTGTCCCTCATTTTACAGCTTGAGATATATTGGAGAGGTAGCTAGAAAACCAGGATAAGATATTCTGGGAGAGATTAAGGTCGGCGAGATGGTTTAGGAGATGGGTGTGGGAGATGGTATTGAATGCCTTGGACAGATCTAGAAGAACAGTAGAAACTATTTTTCCAGAGTCCCGGGCAAGATTTATTGTCTCTAGGAAGGAGAGAAGTGCAGTTGTTGTACTATGGTCTGGACGGAAGCTGTGTTGGGTTGGAGTGATTAGTTGGTTATTAGCTAAGAATGGCATGAACTGAATGTGAATGCATTTTTCTAGTAGTTTGGAAATTGGGGAGAGGATGGCTATGGGGCAGAAGTTGGAGATGTTATTGTTTTTGCCTCCTTTATGGAGAGGTAGAATGAAGGCAGTGCACCATAGTTTGGGAACATAAGATTCTAGCATGGATTTATTGATCAGGATGCTAATGGTAAGAGAGATACCATCTGTAGTTATTTTTAGGAAGGAGGATGGGATATTGTCAGGGGCATTGGAGCAAGGTTTTAATTTGGAGAGTATTTTCTTTATATAGGATGTTGAGATGGGTTTAAGGTTGAATATAGGCAGAGGGTTGGGGGCAGAGGGTGTTGTAGGTGGTGGTGACGAAAGGGTGGACTGAGGGGAGGGGTTATTGTTAGGGAAGGTTTGGTCATTTCAGCTATGGAGTTAGTGAAGAAGGAGTTAAATAGAGAGGCTATTTCAGGGACAGATTTGCTGGTGTCAGGGCAGGGGTTGCTTTTGGTACCTGGGTTGAGAAGAGAATTAATTGAGTTCCAGAATTGTTTTGGGTATTTAGATTGGTTAGATTGTAGTTTAATATAGTAGGACTTTTTGTCTCTGATGATTTGTTTTTTAGCAAGGTTGTGGAGTTGTTTATATTTAAGAAAAGTTTATTTTCTTAAGAATGGCTATGTTGTTCATGGTCCTGGGTTCAAGACTTGCAAGTGCTGGTTATTTTGTTGCAAGGCAGAACAGTTCAGCTGTGGAAGAAGGGATAATGGCAATAATTACAAGAGATCCCTATTTTGGGCCTCTTCTCCTCCATTTACAGTGCCCTTGGTCAGAGGTTTTGCAATGAGAGGTTCAGAGTGTGGATTTGATGTCCAAATGCACTAAAAAAAATATATATATATATATATATATATATATATATATATATATATATATATATATATATATATATATATATATAAATTCATTTTCCCTACTGTTGAATGACTATGCTGCATGATATGTTTGAGAAAACATCACACATATCAACAGCTGAGATGACTTAGTGGTAACTTACTGTGATTATGATGTGTAGGATCCTGGGTTTGAAACTTGCAAGGGCTGATTATTTTGTTGCTGGACAGAACAAGAGCTGTTGGATACAGAGTGTTTAAGGCACTTTTAAGCAGTTGTAAGTGGGTTGGCGTGATGGTAAGGAATGCTACCTTCTGGTTAAATATGCTTACAGACAGTTAGCCTTAAAAGTGCTTAATCTGTCTAGGCATCACTTAGCAGTGAGCACCGTGCAAACAGGCTTAGCCCTGCTTACTACTGCTTAAAATTGCTTACTCCTGCTTACTCCTGTGCTAATTTCTTTAAAAGAAAAGAAAAAAGGGGTGATAGTAAAGCGGTGAAAAGGGGGCATGCCATTGAAAAGACCATAGGGAAAGTAGCTAGGAATGTGCAGGACAGGTGTAGGGAGGTCCTTAGCTGTCCATTTCTTCTACAGCAACAGCTGTGCATTTATACTGAATTTAGTGGTATATTTGGACACTCAGATCCCTGAGAGAGGGGTGAGGACAACAATAATGTGGAGTGAAGCCAATTAGATCAGATTACATGTGTCCAGTGGACATGTGTGTGAAATGGACAGTTATGTATGGGGTGAAATTTTTTGGGGGGGCACAAATTGCCTTTTTTTAAGGTGAGAGAGGGATGTTGGGGAAGGATAGTAAGTATATTTTGGGAGGGAGGTTGGATCAGAAGACAGACAAGACAGACAAGACAGCATACAGAGGTGGTATATGACACATGTGGGGGTAAACACCTTCGACGTAGAGGGGGTGTTTGGATATCAGAGGCCCATGAGCCCACAAATGGAAGCACTGGGACTGAGGTCCCCACCCATGGGCAGTCACCACTGCACCTTCACAGCCCCGAAGGTGGCTGTGCTGGGGATGAGCAGGAGGGGCAGGCTGACCCTGTAATTGCACCATGTGGCCCTCAAGCTGGTGCAGCAGATCTCCCAATTCTCTGCGGAGCTCCCTACACACCAGATCCTGGACCTGATTTCAGGTGACAGGATCCTATCTGTGCCCGCTCCCGGGGAGGGACGAGCCCCAACCCCTGAGGCGGTTCCACCTGAAGGTTGTGCTGGACCAGCAGACAAGGAGGTCCCGGTGTGGGTCCCAGGCATGCTGGGGCCTGGTGCCACGGCCAGATGAGGTGGGGGAAGTGGGTCTGCTGGGACCAGCCTTCCCAAACATGCTATGGTGTTGCAGTTTTAGAACATATGTGGGTTAGAAATAGTCAACACAATCCAGGATTAGTTATATCAGCATGCACAGATATTCCCATTAACCCAAAACACCAGATTTGAAACAGTTGCTTAGCAAACAGAACATATGCATATATGGAACCACAATGGCCATTACAACAGCATCCAGGTTACATTGATAGCAACAGTCCTCCAATGATAGTATTTCAACATGGAACATCAATAGAAACACATTTCAATACTTACTGAACAATAGAACATATGTCCCAACAGTAGGCTTTGTGTAAACATACCCATTGATTTGTGTGTTTAGATTATTGCTGCAGATATGGTGTGGGGGTTGTCAATAAAAACTTATATATCCTTACAGTACTCACAACTTTAATGATCATTGCTCTAATCATTACCCTACAGGTATTATTACTATACCCTATGGCCGTGGTTTGGGCAGTGGTATGTTTGTACACAGTGTATACTTCAACTGTCTTATAGCTAACTTCTACTTATCTTACCTGATAGACATGTGGAGGGAATGATTGTTAACACTGCCTGACTGTTTCTACACATATTTCCAGATTCCTAGTTAATATTATGCACATACCTCTCAATCTCTTAATGCACACACTCTAGACAAAGATTGAAAGACAACATGGAGGTACAAATAGGGACATATCTTGAATATTACTCTTATAAACTTGGAGAATTGCTAGAGTAACAGGATTTGTTTTAATATATATTTTCTCCAGGATTTGAGGTCTTAAAATCAAATGTATGTTATTATTTAATGACAACAATTATGGGATCATCTCAGTGATTTGCCAGGGAGACAGAAGAACAGGCCAAAAATGTGAGCCAAATATCTGGACATTCTGCAAAACTCTGTCCAGTTGAGAGGAATGATTATGCATACAGCTTACTACTACCACTCCTAGGATTCGAACCATGGCTGTCTGCGCTAAAAAATACAATTTCAGTTTCATCAGGGTGAGCTCTTTAAAAACTGCTGTCTATTTTTTCAGTGTTTTATATCTAAGTCTCTCTTGGTTGTACAATCAGACCTTGTACTTTCAACAGTCTTATTTAGACATCTCTAGACATATTTTTTATGTAGCACAGTGTGGTTAACAGTGGTTAACACAACATTGCTATTCAGAGACTGCAACACTGAATTCCATACAATACCAGAGTAAACACATCTAGTCCAGGATTTAGAACTTTATTGCCAGGCAGTTACGGTTTTATTGAAATATCAACTATATGGGACTATTACTGTCATATTGTCTGGTTTATCCATACACAGTTTTTATCCTGCCAGGTGACTTTCTACTACTTTATATTTATCTGGTATGACTACTACAGGCAGGATTGTTACTCACCAGCCTTGCGATGCAGCCTTTGCAACCTGATGGCATGGGCTTCTTGATTCACAGCCCGCTCAGCTGCAGCTGTAAAGGAACTAGAGAAATATTTAGATATAACTATCCATCACATACATAGGCTGGACTTTGGTAAACAGTTATTGATATGAATACTTACACACTGCTGGGACATCACCCCTCTGCCTTGCTTCTTGGACCCACTGGTCCAAGAGCTCCCTCTTTCTCCAATTCAAGTTGTCATAGTGGTGCCAGACCTGATCACCAGTCCAAGGGATACCATTGGCACTGGTGATATCGCAGGTGAGATGGTCCCAGGCTTCTGCTTTATATTGGGAGCCCTGGTACTGGCCCTGCAGCAGTCTCTCATCATGGTTCTTTACCAGGAGTTCTACCATGACCTTGGACTCCTGTATGCCCCAGCACTGCACACGGAAGTGCATGCCTTCACCAACTTCTGCTATACTGCCTACAGTGGGAAGCTGCAACCAGTTATGAGCTACATTCCCACTTGTGGGGTTTAAATATGGCTGATTTCACACCCTTTGCATGATTGGATGGTTTTGAATATGCTGAGCTAAGCTAAGCTAAGGGCAAACCTGCTTAGCTAAGGTTGGCAGTGCTTAAAGGAGAAGGTTCAGCATTGCTTACCAATGGGCAAATCCACTTAGCTGGGCTACTCATTGCTTAGCAGTCATATTTACACAATGCTTACACCTGGTAAGCAGAGCTGTGCAATGCTTAGCATTGCTTATTTTTTATTTTATAGACTATCTGCTGTATGGGATTGATTCCTCATTCATGACATATTATGAATCTCTTTATTGTCCCTGACATCCCCCAATATGCTTTCATTACATTTATTCATGTGTGACTATATTGAATGGGGCACTTGTGTTTATATGGGGGGTTCACAACTTTATTACACTGGCATCTCACATCTGGACCTACTACAGTACACTGGTTAACAAATATATTTTATTTTGTAGCTAATTATAAGAAAAATGTTTATGTACTGCTTTCACATGTAAAATGTGAAGTGGTTACAGTGGGGATCGAACTGGGAATGGCTGTTGGTAAAGCATATGTTCTAGCCACGACACTATTGCAGCACTTTTTAAGTTGGATGACTCTTGCTATCTAACTTGTGCTGTTTAAGCTGGACTAAGTGTAGCTAAGCAATGGGCACACCCACTCTGCTATGCTTAAACTTTATCACATTTATAACAAAAATATATATTTGTTGTGTTTTTTTTACTTGTACTCTTCGGAATATCCCTGCTAATGCTAAACCAACAGGTTTTGTAGGATGATTGTTCCTTATGGCTTTGTCCAGATTCCTTACTCTGATGGGTTTGGAGGTGTGTGCTATGTGCTTATGCTAAACCTGTTATTCTATCAACGTTATGGTTTCGTAGGGAAGATTGTCCCTTATGGCTTTGTTCATATTTCTTACCCTGATGGGTTGGGGGTGTTACAAGTGTTCTCGCTCATTTGAAATTGCCAAATGGCAATTCTGGAGTGCAGGGGGCATGTATATTGTGAGGGCTCTGCTCACAGACACACACCCTGCACTCGTACACATAACCATGTCCATTTTACAGCATGGCAGCGCACCTTTATACATATGCATTGCACACTGCTGTGCTGCACAGGAATGGACCCTGCAGTGCAGAAATAACTTATTCCTGCACAGCTACTTGCTGAATCTGGGGGAGACAGTCTGACAGTGGCATGTAACATACAGATCCTATGAATAGAACCATACCTGTTGCTGTATAGTATGGATGCAGAAAGGTATCTATGAGGACCATTATACCTTGGTAAATTACACACCACTAGTTAAATGCATACATCTTCCCTGCCCTTCATTGCAACTATCAAAGTGTCCATCACAGTCCTTCAAAACTTATAGGCTGATTCTTTTCTACTGTTGACTCCAGTATTTAATGACAAAACAGTCCATCATAGCATTTTAAAAAGTATACAATATTAACCTAAAAATTGCTCAGACATACAACAGGCATTATTAAGAGGTACTGCCCCTGCTGTTAAATGGCTGATGTTAACAGAATGTTATGGATTATGGATATATCAGCAAGATTTCAATGAATAAACGAGTTCTTCACAATAACACCCAAAATATACATTAGTATCAATCAGTGCAAAAGGGTTTGTTAAAAGAATAATATGGGTATATGAAATCAATATAACAGTTTAAGATAAATCTGTTCCCTTGCAAGACTTGAACACACAGCACATAAAATGCAGTGGTTTGGGGCCTGCGTCCTTACAAGCTGAGATAACACTCAATGCATGCTACTTGTAAACAAACAGGTAATGCTCTTCACTGTTGTTCAACAACTAATGTTATTAGGCCATTATTGATTACATCAATATTTGCAGAAAGACTAGTTTAGTGTCTTGTTACCATGCACAACATAAACCATAATATAAACTATTGTAATAATTGATTTTAAAAAATGATATGGGTGAAGTTAACAAAGGTAAGAGGTTTCCCTATGTAGTTTGGAACCCACAGCACACCGAATGTACACATGCTAGCCAGTTGCTTTATAGGCCAAGCTAACATTCAACTAGGCTGTTGTTTCTTAGAAATCCTGTGATGAACGGCAGAATATGGGAAATGCATACAATTTTAACACTTTTCATAGTGAAGACATAACATCTATAAACACATACATAACAAAATATGTTTAACCCATGGTATGGGCATTAATTTTTACATTAAATAAACTTGTCTATGTACTTGTGTTGGAATAATGATGTAACTAAGTTATATACATGTTTGTCTTCCACCTTGTAACAGTCCAGTAGATGATGCAGTGTGACTATAATGGAAAACTACAAAATGAGCAGTCATAGGCATCAGTGATGTATGATGACAGCAGCTATGTGAAATTATGTAATTAGATGTTGTAAAACATATGTACATCTTCAAAGGACATAGTTAAGGTTATCATTCAATTATAAAATAAAACAACAGCATAGGTATCAAATCTGTGGTCAAGAGGGAAGTACATGCGAAGTCCACTGAATTATCCCTACAAGCTAATTCCTACAGCAGCTAAACCATGCTTATAATAACATAATAGACTATAATGGAAAACTACAAAATGCACAGTCATCCAAGGCCTGGGTGCTGTAGGCAACAGTGATGCACAAGGACAGCAGCAACATGAAATTATGTAGTTAGATGTTGTAAAAATATATGTACATCTTCAAAGGACATAGTTAAAGGTTATTATTCAATTATTAAATAAGATAGCAACATGGGCATTGAAACTATAGTCAAGAAGGCAGTACGTACAAAGTCCACAGACTTAGCTCCACAGGTTAATACTCACAACAACTAAAACATTGTTATAAAAAATGTATATGGATCAAGTTCATATCTGTAAAATCTGTAGAAATACTAAGGAATATGTAAAATATTGGTACTTGCTGTAGGGATCTAGGGGTTGTCTTCACACCTCAGTCACCCTCCTTTGAAGCTCAGCTGTGTCCCTGTGATGCAAGTCATCATAGCAGTGATGAGCCTGCACTCAAGTGTAGTACATCCTCATGCTCTCAATGCCCCCTCATGATCTTGTTCCACATGTCAATCATGGTGAAGTTCCTAGGTCTGGCTCTTATTCTCTGCTCCAATCCAGGGCATATGGTCAACATCTGTGTCATCTTCTTGTCAGTCTATTTTATTTCATGGACACATTGCAGCCTCCTCAAAGTCACCATCTAAATTTTCAATTAATAGATATCTGAAAAACACAAAAATGCAGACATGCTTACTGATGTACCACTCAGCAGTTAATGGTCTGAACATAAAATGTATCAAAATCAATATTGAAAATGGTACTGATGTCATGTTCTATGATTATTGGAAGATAAAGGGCGCATGCCACGCATGATACCATTTATCGATATGTACTGGATATTTACAAGGTACACATGGGTCTTTTTGTGCATAATACAACTTATGTGGATGTGCGTGATTGAGATTCAAAGAACCTGAATTTTAATTAACCACATTAATTATGTATGGCGCAAATGGTTCTTAAAGTTGTGTGCACACAAAGTGCACTTTGATTCTGTGAGTTTGAGTAAGAGGCGCAATTGGTGGAATTTCTGTAGTGGTAATTAGTACATCTGTTGAAGTTAATCATTTCAAAGGTACATTTTCAAAGTCATATTTAATCAAAATGTTAATTTTAACAGAAGTTGTCAAAAGCTCCTGGAGTCATATTTTCTGGAAATGTATGCATATGGGTGTTGTTCTAAATATTTTTATTCAGTCCCATATGCAGTTGTATAGTCAGACTTCCACTGCAAATGACAACAGTGTATGGAGGAGGATTTCTGGATTATCTGCAGTTCATACTGGTAATTCCTTGCACTCTGTGGTCTAACTACATAAACTTATGGATTGCTACAGTATCCATATGTAGTATATGATGTTGGTATTATGGGTATTTCTTACATCATGTTTCCTAAAACAGTGTTACAACATGTGTTGCTGCTGTTATGGATAGTTCTTCAATCATGCTTCTTAACAAAGATGCTATCACTGCTGTCTTAATTTACTGTGGATCTGTGGATACTACCTACAGATCCTAGGGTATTCTGACGCTTTTTGTAAGTTGTTTAATTGTTAAGTGATGTAGTGTTTTAATGTGAACTGCAAGCAGACTGTGTTGGCATGATACTGTTGCCTTTGGACCTCCCTTCAACATATATGTAATGTCATGGGTTCTAATTCCAGTCACATACTGTATATATATTTCAAGTTATGTTGATTTTACAGATGTTTAATGAAGCCATTGTTGATTCTATTCACATGCTATGTTAGTAGTTTATCACATGGAAACAATCTCACATCATCCCCATCCACAAAGGAGGCAACTCTGTTGAACCAATCAACTTCTGTCCTATATCCAAAATTATCAAGAGAGGTATCCATCAGCAGGTAATGCAATACCTATTGCAAAACAACCGTTTAACCCAAACCCAACATGGTTTCTGACCCAGCCACAGAACATCTAAAGTTATATTATCCTTTACAGTCACTGTGAACAAGGCCAGAGATGCAGGATCCTATACAGCTTCAGTACTCCTTGACCTCTCTAAGGCCTTTGACACTGTCTCTTACCCCCTTCTACTGAGCACATTGTCTGACTTAGGCTTCACACATAACACAGCAAAATGGATTCAGAGCTACCCCAAGGATCATAAACAAGCAGTGAAATGGTCCAACAAACTCTCACTCTTTCTCCATAACCCTACTGGAGTCCCTCAAGGCTCCATCCTTGGACCCCTACTCTTCAACATTTTCACTAACAACCTTCACACTTACTGCCACCCTGGAACCCTCATTTAGTATGCTGATGATTCCACAATAATTTGCACCACTCAATCACTACCAGAACTGCCTTCAAAAACTCAACAGTCCTTTACTGCAGTCAAATCTTGGCTAAAAAATGCCCAACTCTTTCTTAATCCAAGGATGACTAGATAACTACTATTTCACCCCAAAAACATCTACTCTGTCACCAATCATATCAACATCTTTGCATCTGACAACACTTTCACAGCAGTTAACAAAATTTCTAGGAGTAATTATTGACAATAAACTTTCCTTTGACCCCCATATACAGCAAAATACAAAGAAAACTAATCAAAAACTTGGTCTCTTATATAGAAACAAACCTTCCTTAACTACAGCAACCAAAGCTACCCTAGCAAAAACCTTTCTACTTCCCTCTCTTCTTTACGGTGCCCCTATTCTAACCAACTTACAAACTTCTACCCTAAGCAAGAAGGAACAGTGCTACAACAAAGCTGTGAAGTTTGCTACAAACTCTAAATATCACAAACACCACTGTAAACTGCTACTAGAACAAAACTGGCTTGAACTCTCTAACCAACTTGCTTTCATTCAGCTAGCCACTTTGCACAACCATATTTTGAAGTCTGCTGCCTGCCCTGTGTTAACCATCCTACTCACACCTTACACACCAAATAGATCCCTACAATCAGAAGACAAAAATATCTTAGCTATCTCAAAACCCACAAAAAAAAAAAAAAAAAAACAGGTCACTCTCAGTTTTCATATTCTGTCTCTAAAACTATAGAATTCACTACCTCTAGCTACCAGGTCTATGCTTGGCCTAACCTACTTTAATGCCTCTTTAAAAAATAATCTCAAAAACACATGGCTCTGCTCCTGTACAAATCCAGCCTAATGCTCAGCTCTTCCTCTTCTTCCACACTAGCTTCATCCTCTTCTTCTTCTGTCACATCTCACACCTTCACAGTCTGCAAGATCATAAGTCTCTCCTAACTCCTTCTCTCTTTCTAAACCATATCCTTAAGCTACTGCTCAGGTTGTAATGCCTCTGTTCCTCTTAACTCTCTCCCTATCTTTCTACATCACTAACTCTTCAGCTATTATTTTCCTAACATAAATCAGAATTTTATTTTTCATGTACTATAATAGCGTATGTCATGCATTGTACTACCTATATACTATTTGTATACACTTTATCTACTCATAGGCTATGTATATGTTGTTAGAATGACTTACATTGTCTATAGTGATATAACTCTATAGAATTGTCCAGATGTGCAGTATACCTTATAACCTAGTTTTCGTTCAGTCAACTTATTTTTATAGTATTCTTCATGTCACTTGTATTGTTTGTGGCCTATACTGTATTTGTATTGTATTGTATGTGGAGCATTTTCCCCGGGCCTCCACTGAAAATGAGTTTTGTAGACCCAGCCAGACAACTCTGTTAAGCAAATGCCAAATAAATAAAAAATAAATAATAGTATTGCTCATAATGTTATACTGATGTTTGCAATGCACAGGACTGCAGAGTGTTTTTTTACATATGCTGTACAAAGAATCAAATGTATAAATGTGCTCATCCATGAATATTATTATGTGCATATCAATGTTTTCCAGATGACTAACTGTCCTAAGAGAGACAACTTTCCCCTCATAAAAATGACATCATAATTGATGCTCTCCAACAACATGGAACAAGGCTCCTAGGCCATTCATGGTATACCGTTTGAAGAAATTATATCTGAACAGACCTCACCAACATGTTCAGTGAAGTTAGAGGCCACAACAAATCCCATGAGGCCTATAGATGTCACTGCTCAGACGTGATTCTTAATGCAGCCAATAGAGTGACACATTATGAGAGGATGAGGGATGCCACCGGTGGTGGACCACCACTGCCCCCCCAATGACATCACAATTATTTTGGCATCACTGCATACAGTAAGAGGAAAGTTGTGAATCCCTGGTCATGGGATTGAAGCTGGATTTCCAGGATAGACATGTATGTATCCATTAATAAGGTTGTGCAAGAACAAACAACTGATAAAATATAATCAGATCCTGCAGATAGACTAGTGGTGGACCGTAGCTGGGATAGCTACTAAAGTTCAAAAAAATGACACGGATATATGAAACTTGAATTATGTCACTGATAAAACAGAACGAAAAAAAGATGAAAAAACACTCCTTTTAAATCCACAGAAACCTCACTGCTGCGAGATTGGCAGATGTTGAACTAAAGTGTAACAAAAGACTGTTACACACTGATGTTTAGCAGTTCAAAAGTAAAGTAGGACTAAATCTGTTTATATCCCAGGCATATACATTCCTATAACTCTTCCAAATGATGCAAAGTAACTTGAACACAACTCACAACAGTCTGTGTGGGGAGACCACAACAAGCATAAAAGTACCTTAGAATGTTTGTAAAGCTGATGAAATGTTGTAGAGCAAATGCCTGGTTGCTCAGGAAGTCCTGACTATCCGTTAGCTTGTGGTAGAAAACCCAATCCAATACTTTGTAGTTAGAAAAACACAAGAAGCTTCCCTTTGCAAACTCAATAGTTCCAGACTTGCAGGAAGCAAATGAAGCACTAGCACAATTGCTATGTAAACAAACTCAGAAGTTCCAAACTCATACACTGTTATAGGTTCATAGGTTCATACTAGGCTATCTGCCCGAGGGCATTTACAAGCCTAGCCCATAGTTTTGTGGCTTACGCCACCCCTTTAGTATGGGGAACTATATCCATTATTTTGCTGTGCCTCTGTTGAGCAGTGACACTAAGGTAATCCCTGGGGTATATCTGCGATCTCCCATCCATTGGTCAAGATTTCTCTTGAACAAGGCCAGCAAGGTGCTCTGCCTCACATATACCGGGATTTTATTCCACAGCATAGGGAGTCTTTGGGTGATGAATCTATCCCTCCAGCACGTCCAATAACCGTGTCGAGGTTTAAGTCTCCGCCCTTGTGGCTCTGACGGATCTAGATTTTTGAGGTGAAGCATATTCATCAAATCTGGGTTTGACATGGCCTTGTATGTTAGGCAAAGGTCACCTCTGAGCAATGGTGGCGACTGAATAGAGCTGGAGTTCTTTCAGTCGGGCAGCATAGGACAGATGTTTGAGACCCTTTATCCTTTTGGTGAGGAACTTTTGTGGCCTCTCCAGCTGCTGCAAGTGTCGGGTCAGATACATTCGAATGGGGCATTGTACTCAATCATTGGTCTGATGAGTGATGAGTATAGGGAGACTATGACCTCTCTTGATCTAGATGAGAATCCCTTCATGATAAGGTGGGCAATGTAGAAGGTCTTCCTAACTACTTTAGCTACATGGGTGTCGAATGACAGACTACTATCAACCTGGGTCCCCAGGTCCCTGATAACTTCTTCTGTACTCAGTGGATTGCCACCTATTTGGTAGCTAGGGGTAACCTTGTTTTTCCGAAGGGTATGACTATGCATTTTTGGCATTTAACTTTAGGCCATGGCTCTGGCACCAGTTATCCGTTTCTGTGAGACCCTTCTGAAGGATATCTGTGTCATATGTGTTTTCCACTATGGCGCCCAGTTTGCAGTCATCTGCAAACTTTGTCAGCCATAACCCTCCTGTGTTTGCTTGTACTGAAAGTAGATGCCAAACAAGAGTGGGCCCAGGACTGAGCCCTGTGGTACACCACTTGTGACAGGCTTTGAGTCTGACATGGCGCCAGCAACTCTGACCCTGTGGGTTCTGTCACTCAGCCAGTTTGCAACCCATCTTGTGATGTATGGGTTAACATTTAAGCTGATGAGTTTTTCAATGATACCCGAGTGGGGTATTGTATCAAAGGCCTTCGCCAGATCGAGGTAGGCTGTATGGACTGCCTTTCCTCATCAATGGCTTTGGTGACTGTTTGAAAAAGTCAACCAAGTTTAGAAGGCATGATCTGCCTTTGACAAAGCCAAACTGGGATGGATCCAAAGTCTGCAAATTCCCTATGTCTTCATTTATGAGGTCCATTATGATCCTCTCCATGGCTTTGCAGATAAGACTTGTCAAGCTAATGGGCCGGTAATTTCCAGGGTCGGTGGAGGCACCGCCTTTGTGAAGTGGGACCACAGTTGCAGTGCACCACTCCCTGGGTACGTATCCAGAGGTAAGACTATGATTAAACAGCTGTCCTAGCTGTGGGTTTAATTCCTCGTTGAGTTCATGGAGCACACAGCCAGGGACACCATCAGGTCCCATGGATGCTGTGTTTTTTGCTTTGGAGAGAGCAGTTCTCACTTGGGCGTTGGAGATGTTTGGGGGTGGCAATCGCTTGGTATAGATATCTCTCCTTTGGGGGAGGGAGAAGTTTGCACTGAACCTGTCAGCCAGTATGTTGGCAATGTCTGTAGGATCAGTAATCTTCACATCATTTTGAACTAGTTCTGAGCATATCTGGGAGTTTCCTCCCAGGTTTCTAACATAGCTAAAGAAGGCCTTATGATTGTCTTTTGAGTCTTTAGCTATTTTTCTCTCAAAATTTGCTTTGGATGATTTTATGAGAGCTCTTAGTTTTTACTTATAGTGATCAAGTGTGTCTTACCTTTTAAGGATTTTGCTCTATCTTGTAGTAGCTTCCTCCTTTTGTTGTAGAGTTTGTTTATGGCTGGGGTCCACCAGAGTGGACGCTTGCCTTTGGTACAAAGAGTCTTTGTTTTGCTTGGGATTGCCTTATCCATGCAGTCCTGCAGGTGCTGGTAGAAGGCATTTGTAAGTGATTCAGCGGCTTGAGTACTGTTTTCCGTCGGCTCGGGGCCTTAAAGGAGACCACACTAGTCTTTAGAAGTGTGAAGTCGGCTTCGAGAAGTTCTTTACTGTGGTCTTTTTATTTCAGGTGGGGTGGGATGAGGACCTCCAGCGAGATTAGTTTGTGATCTGATCTCACCAGTGAGGGGTATACTTCGGTGTTGAACATTGTGCTCCCATGTTCGTGATGATGAGATCAAGTATGTTTTCTCCTCTTGTGGGGATGGTGACTAGTTGTTCCATGGCATTTGAGTTTATGAATTCCAGGAACTTTTGGGCTAGGGTGTTTGGGCTTGAGTAGTGTTCCCAGTCTATATTAGGGTAATTGAAGTCACCTAGTATGATGGTGTTTGGTGATACATTTATCCCCTCTAGTGTTTTCAGGAAGGCCATGTGAGGTTCCTGAGTTTGTGAGGGTGGCCTGTAACATGCTACAATTTGCAGAGCAGTCTTGCCTATGGTTAATTGCACCTGGATGGTCTCCGATGCATACCAGTCTTGAGGTGTGGGTGTCTTTGATGAATATGGATACCCCCCCCTCCTTTCTTGGTATTGTCCGGTGTTTAGAAGTTCAAAAGTAAAGTAGGACTAAATCTGTTTATATCCCAGGCATATACATTCCTGTAACTCTTCCAAATGATGCAAAGTAACTTGAACACAACTCACAACAGTCTGTGTGGGGAGACCACAACAACCATAAAAAAGTACCTTAGAATGTTTGTAAAAGCTGATGAAATGTTGTAGAGCAAATGCCTGGTTGCTCAGGAAGTCCTGACTATCCGTTTAGCTTGTGGTAGAGAAAACCCAATCCAATACTTTGTAGTTAGAAAAACACAAGAAGCTTCCCTTGGCAAACTCAATAGTTCCAGACTTGCAGGAAGCAAATGAAGCACTAGCACAATTGCTATGTAAACAAACTCAGAAGTTCCAAACTCATAGGAAGCAAAAAAGGCGCTGTAGACTGAAAATAAATCCTTTATTACAACGATAGCATTCCTTAAGCACTAGTTGAGCGCTTTTATCTGCACCATCGCAGACTTCATCAGAATTAGTGCAAAACATTTAATTAACTCATTTAAAAGCAGTTTTGGTGCCAAAACTTTGTTACTCAATTTAAGGAAACAGTACTCCATTTGTAACATAACTAATATTGGACCTATATAAAAAACATATAAATCTAGGTGATTTATGTATATACATACCAAAAGTAAATACAAATGTATATATAATTATAAATATTGATTTTAAAAGTCACTAAAAATAATTATTCATATGGTATTGTGATTGAAATACTAAAACATGAATTAAATTCACTATGTGTACTTACATTTCATCAAATATTGCAGCCATAAAAATATTATATATCAAGAATTAAAAATGGTTTTATACTTATAAAATCGTATGTATGTATGTATGTATGTATGTATGTATCCATGTTCAGTACAGGGATGAATATTTTGACACTCACTGCATATTGCTTCAACATGCATATTTATGTATTCCTATGTCTGATTTACAGCATCAGAGTTGACCTATGAACACACTTTCACACAGAGTGAGGATGATGAATGTACATATAATGACATGTAATGATAGATCTGAAATTACAAACACAGCACTGCAAACTACAGTTGTAATGAGTATTGCATTAATATTCAAAGGTCCATATACTTTGGGTCTATAGTAGGGAACAGGAGGTGAGCGTCTCTATAATGTTGCTGTGCATACTACCTTGTTAGTGCCTCCACCTCATTTAATAGCACTGCTGTTTACTGTTATATTGCTGTTTGCCTAACATTGAACACTACAGGTACATCCAGTGTCAGGGCAAGCCAAGTGCAGAAAGACCAAGTATGTTACAGTGACATTGTCAGAGTTTCAACTATGTTTAGCACGCGTGATGACTGACATCTTTGTCAATCTTTGTCAATGCAGATTCTTCGGGTGTACAATTGCAAATCCATCACTTAAGAATTTGCAGCCCATATTACTGTGTCATATATATATATGATATTCCCCCGGATTTACTAATCTTCCATGCAGGACTAGCTTAGTCCTGCATGGAAGTGACCATTTAGGAGCAGGACAGCAGTGACCCATGCATATTAATGAGGCTTGCTGCATGAGCTCCTTGGCTTACACAGAGTATGTAAGAGTGCAGGGGGCATGACTGAGAGCAGAGCTCTCAGAATAAACACGCTCCCGCAATGTAGAACAGCAGAAAGGGGTATGCAATGAGCAAGACCACTCACAGGTGACTGCATAGCCCCACCAACAGTCCCCTTTGTGTACAATAGCAGCAGCATATATAAATAAAATGAAGAAACCCTTTTATTTTTTTTTTTAAATCCAATTAAAGCTAACTGTAGGTGCGCAGGTGTGCCAATCGCTTAGCTACGGTTAATGCAGCTTAAATGGCTGAAGAGAATAAGAAGGAAGATAAACACAAATGCAGCAAAATAGCAATAGGCAGAGCATTTGCCTTATGAGCAGGCAATCCCGGTTTGAGTCCCACTGCAGCACATTCAATTTTACATGGCAAAGCACATTCTGACCAATATTTTTGTTGCATAACCCACTAAATAACATATATTTATGAACTGGAGTACTGCAGTAAATGCACATGTGAGGTGTCAGTGTCATAATGAATAAAGCATAAGTAAGCATATTTAAGCACTAGTAAGAGGCCTTAAGCCCGTTTGCGCGGCAGTAAGCAATGCCTACACTGGATAAGCAATTCTGAAGCTAACTCTCTGTAAGCAGATGTAACAGCAGGTTATCAGTGCTTACCATCGCACAAACTCACTTACAACTGCTCAAAAGTGCCTTAATCAGTCTGTATCCAACCGACCTTGTTCTGCCCATCAACAAAATAAATTGCCATTAAGGTCTCGAGCACAGGACCATATACACCATAGTCACAGTAGGTAACCACCAAGCCATCACAGAAGTACAGAAGACTGAGGTATCAGCAAACAAGTCCTCACCATAGTATAACCAAACTGAACCTGTGAAAGGAATTAGTATACAGTCATATGTACCATAACCCACTACATAACATAAATATGTGAACTGGAGTACAGCAGTAAGCCCAGAAGTGAGGTGTAATTGTAATAGAGTGTTGAAGTCACCAATGAAACACAAGGACCCCACAGAGTATACGTACACATTAATCATGGATACCAGGCATACATATAAGGTGTAATTATTAATAACTCAATGCCAAAAGGCATTATAATGCAAAGTCTAATGTAAGCATCACTAAGCATTGCACAGGCCAGCTTAGGAGGTGTGAGCAATGTGTAGACAAGCTAACTCATTATGCCCAGTGGTATACCCCTTTAAACAATGCCAACCCTAGGTAAGCAGGTTTGCCCATAGCTTAGCCGTTTCAAAACTAGCCAATCACGGAAAAGTGGGGGAAGTCGGCCCTACTTAAACTCAAGAGGTGGGAATACATCTCATAACTGGTTAGAGCTTCTCCTTGCAGGCACTATGGCAGTAAGGGGAGAATGTGTGCACTTCTGGGTGCAGCACTGGCGCATCCAGGAGTCCAAGGTCATGGCAGGACTCCTAGTTAAAGACCATGCTCAGAGACTGTTGCAGGACCAGTACCAGGGCTCCAAATATAAGGTGGAGGCCTGGGACCGTCTCGCCTGTGACCTCACCAGTGCCACTGGCATACCCCGAACTGGTGAGCAGGTCAGGCACCACTATGCCGACCTGAAGCAGCATAAAGAGGACCTCTTGGAGGAGTGGCTCTAAGAGGCTAGAGCGTTAAGGGATGTTCCAGCCATGTGTAAGTGTCACACCAGTATATGTGTAATAATTGCCAGCTCAGGTATATCATGGATAGATATGGCTAAATATTCCCCTTATGTTCCCCCACAGCTGCAATGGAGCGGGCCATGAACCAGGAGGCCCATATCAGTCGCCTGGTGAGGTTGCAACATGAGGCAGGTCAGTATTACTCATGCATTTACTGTCATAGGAAATAAAAATAAAAGTAGTAGTAAATTAATTGCTTGTATAAAACCTGTATTGTTCAAGGCAAGTACTGCATACACTAGAGAATATGGCACAAAGAGTCTCATATTATTTGTAAGTCAATAAAAGTGTAATAGCCTGACAAAACACGTTTAACTGCTGGACTGCATGTGTATATCCTGGTATCATATGGTAATGTAGATATGCAATCATGTAATAGTGCTATAGTATTAAGCACTGTTACCCACACCATGTACCATAAATTGAATGTGTAGGAATACCTGTATATGACAGGTGGAATCCCCACAGGCCATTTAGTACAACTGAGAGACACATAGATAGTAAACAGGGAAAATCCAGACAACAAAAATGGAATAGCACATGCAACTGAGATGTGAACTGCTGTTTGTTTAGCACACACAGCCACGGTTTGCATCTTGCCAGTGGTAGTAGTCTGCATACAGAATCATACCCCACAACTGTACAGATATGTCCAGAATGTCAATTAAAGTGGCACATATCAGTTGCCTATCAACCTGTTCCCCTGGGAAATCAGTGGGATGATCCCAGACGTATAGGAAGCAAACAGGAAATACAACTGATTGACACACAGCTATGAGAACAAAGCTGGCACAAAAGCAACTCCCGAATACCTTATGTGACTAACAAGCCACGTATGTCCCATTTACACCCCAACTTGTGAAGCTGTGGTCAGAGTGTGTACAGTAACAGAGTGAGATTTATGTGCCTAATAGTAATGTGGAATATAGTACTGTGTGTGGGAACATTCAGGTAGTGCTAATAAACACTCCTCCCACAGGTCTGTCAGATATCAACACTGTGGCCAGAAATACAAGAATGATATGCATTTGCTCTGAATAATGAGTTATTACACATCACTGTCACCCACACGGTCCTACAACATATACTGGCCTAGGAAATCTGTATATGAGTGTTGTAATACAAGGTCAGACTGCATAAGCACAGGGGATTAATGACAGAAAGCAGATTGGATATATACAGCAATATCTATATAGCAGACACAACTGTAATGGACAGTGTTTAAGTTGTAGCCGACACAGACATGGTCTGAATCCTGGGAGTGGAATTAGACTGCATCCAGATTCATACCCCACAACTGTACAGATGAGGCCAGAATGTCCAGTATATGTGCCCATATCTGCTGCCTGTCCCCCTGTCCCCCTGGTAAGTCTGTGGGATGATCCCAGATGTGTAGCCAGTAAACAGAGAATACAAGTGATTGTCAAACATCATGAGAACACACCTGCCACTGTAGCAACCCCCAAAACTGTTAGGAGAGTAATATTTCAAGTATGTCCTATCTATACTCCCATGTTGTCAAGATGCGACCAGAGTGTGTACAGTAACAGAGTGAGATGTATGTGCATAATACTAATGTGTAATCCAGAACTTTGTGTGGCAACAGTCAGGTAGTGCTAACAAACATTGCTCCCACAGGTATGTTGGATACGAACACTGTGCTGAGAAATACAGACCATTATAACCTGTACTAGTACTGTTCACTCTGGTATTGTAGGGAATTGTGAGTGTTGCAGTTTCTCTGAATAATAAAGTATCACTGGTCACTGTTACCCACACTGTGCTACATAATATAACTGTGTAGGAAAGCATGTATATGTGGGTATCAGGTCACTAAAGGTGGAAGAGGGTAATATTATAGATATGTCTCGGCACACCAGCATGTGGTCAACACATGGCCAGAGTCTGTGCAGAAAGAGTTAGTTAGTGTTAACAAACATTCCCTCCACAGGTATACCAGGTAAGAGGTGTATACTGCAGGTAAATCTGGTTCATGTATAATGATGACGACAGACATATCACTGAAAAAACTAAGGCTATAGGGTAGTGTAGTAAGAATTGTAAGGTGCAGATAACAGCACTGACTAGGAAAGTAATATGGACTACATGAATATATTAGTTGTTAATTGACATCTTCCCCCTCCCCACCATATCGCCAACAATAATCAACATATCCACCCCAACTGGTATGTAATGACTCTGATAATATCCATTTGTTTGATAAATATTTTCATAGTTGACATGCATGTGCTATGTTGAATAATTCCAACATTGGTGGCATGGTGCCATCAATATACCTGCATGCTGTTCTTATTACCACTGTGGTCTCATATATGCATGTGTTCTGTTTGCTATGCAACTGTTCCGTATTTGGTTTCTGGGTTACTGGTAATATCCATGCATGTTGTTGTACCTAACCCTGGAATGTGTTGACTATTACTAACCCACAAATGATGATATAATCTAAGCATTATAGCATGCTTTGGAAGGCCGGTCCCAACGGACCCACCTGTTCCACCTCAGCTGGCCGTGGCACTGGGCACCAGCATGTCTGGGCCCCAACCCAGGACCTCACTGTCCATTGGTCCTTACCTTTGGGTGGTACCACCTCAGTGGATGGGGTTCACCCCCCCCGGGAGTGGGCACGGACAGGCACACCAGGTCAGGATCGTGGTGTGTAGAACGATCAACAAGCAGTTTGATGATGTTCTATGCCAGCTTGAGGGCCGTGTGTCACGATTAGAGAGTCAGCCTGGCTCTGCGACTCAGCCCCCAGCACAGCCACCTTCAGGGTGACTGGTCATGGGTGGGGACTTCAGTCTCAGTGTTACCACTAGGGGGCTTGTAGGCTTCCGATATCCCAACACCCCTCCCCATCAAGGTGTTTACCCTCCACATGTGTCATATACCACCCCTGTATGCATCTTGTTTGTCTTGTCTGTTAACCTACCCAACCTACCTCCCCAAATATACCTACTACCCCTCCCCAACATCCCACTCTCACCTGAAAAAAAAGGGCAATATGTTCCCACAAACCCACAAAAAAATCTCACCCCATACATAGCTGTCCATTTTGCATGTGTCCAGTGGACACGTAATCTGGTCTAATTGGCATCACAACTTATTACTGTTGTCTTCATACCACTCCCAGGGGTTTAGTGTCCAAATCTACCTCCAAATGCAGTGTATATGCACAGGTGTTGCTGTAGAAGAAATGGGCAGCTATGAACCTTCCCTACACCCTTCCTGCACATTCCCGGCTATTTTCCCTACTGTCCTTCCCTCTTTGTACCCCATTTTTCACCACTTTCCTATTAACCCCTTTTTCTTTTCTTTTAAAGAAATTAGCACAAGGGTAAGCAGCAGTAAGCACTTTTAAGCAGCAGTAAGCAGGCTTAAGCCTGTTT
This sequence comes from Protopterus annectens, assembly GCF_019279795.1. Lineage (NCBI taxonomy): Eukaryota > Metazoa > Chordata > Ceratodontiformes > Protopteridae > Protopterus > Protopterus annectens. The sequence continues at coordinate 449,786,030 of NC_056729.1, read as the reverse complement.
GCATGGGGGTAAGCAATGCCTACACAGGTTAAGTAATTTAAAAGCTAAGTAAGTCTAAGACACTGTAACCAGAAGTTAGCAGTGCTTAGCTCCACACAAACCTGTGCAAACCTGCCACAACTGCTTTAAAGTGCCTTAATCACTCTGTATCCAACAGCCCATATTCTGCCTAGCTACAAACAAAACAGCCTTTGCAAGGCTCTAACCCAGGACCCTGCACAGCATAGGCAAAGTGATTTTCCAGTAAGACATGCCAGATACACAAAATATGATGTTTTCAGACATATATCATCCAGCCCAGTCATGCAACAGTACAAAGAATTTATTCCAACATGTAGATGTATGTGTGTGTGTAAATATATTAATATCTAAACAGATACAACATATACTATATAAGTATATATATATATATATATATATATATATATATATTTAGAAATATATACATATATATAAATATATATGAACATCTATACATGCAAATGCCTACATCGACACATATATATGTCTACACCTATATGTCTACATATAAACAGCATGTTACATATATGTATTCAGATATATATCTATGTAGGTATATACGGACATAGTTATATATATGTAAGCAGATATATATATATATATATATATATATATATATATATATATATATATATATATATATATATATATATATATATATATATATATATATATATATATATATATATATATATATATATATATATAGGTATATATGGCCATACATCTGTAGATAGCAATGATAGATTAACTAAAACATATATGTCAACAAGCACCATTAATGGGGTTGAGGGGCCCCAAACAATATACATCTTGTACGAATAAGCAAACCCCCAAAGCCAAACACATCTGCCCTGCAATACACTACCAAGTGTTGCAGATCCCATAACCAGGACCTGACACAACATGGGCGAAAGATATTAACAGTACTACATCCCACCTGTATGATGTCAGGCTGGTATTGGTAACATATCATGCAGTACAGTCTGGCTCCCATAGGAAATGTAAAATGTGGAAACTAGCAACATACCCAGGATACATATACACAGACACATATATACAGCTACAGATATATATATATATATATATATATATATATATATATATATATATATATATATATATATATATATATATATATATATATATATATATATATATATATATATATATATATATATATACACACACACACACACACACGTATATATATATATATATATATATATATATATATATATATATATATAGATATACATGTGACTACACATACACATGCAGAGATATGTACAGTAAGATACATATGTAGAAGGTGCACACAATATGGAACAGCCACTATGCCTACACTGAACACCTTAACAACTGGACACTGTATGAGCCACCCATGTAAATGACAATTGTTGCCTGCGACATATACCCACAGAGAGGTCATAGGAAGAAACACCACACAACGGTTTGCAGAAATGGAAAACCTTTATTTGTGTACTATGACAGTTCTATATGCCATGTCATACTGCTGTTCAGACACTTACATCCATATAAACAGAGTAATGCAACTGTGAAACAGTTATACTAATACAGTAGTCTGGAAAGATTCACAACTGTTGCTGTCCAGGCCAAGTCCTTCAAATTGTATAATAGTAAAGACAGACTAGGCCACAGGATACCAAACAATCAACAGTAAGTAATGCATGTGTAGAGTTCAGCAGCCTCTATCTGCACTCTGTAAAAAATCACTAGGTGGTAAAGACTTCAGTTGACCAAATGGGATGTAACTGTTACATAACAGGGCATAACTGACACCATCACAAGCACACTGACAAACAGAACAGTCTGTATGTAGGAGGCAGTATGCCTGCATTAACCCAATTTATGTAAGTAATGTAAATATACGTGAAGTATATGGCACTGTACATCCAGATACCTTAAGGCAGCTCACCCCTGATACCCCCACAATTTGTAACAGCCTAGGTCATTTATGGTGCATCCCCCCCTAGACTCAATAATACAGGGCCATATACCACTGTTACATACACTGGCCTCTGGAATGCATAAGGGCACATGTGTATTGTGTAGGTGAACCCCACACATATATGGCCCCAGCCCCACCATATGTGTGGGGGATACAACACCAGTGGACTGATGGCAGTAATAGCAGTGTGATATACTCACAGCCCACTACAGAACAACCCCTGACAGCATGTCATATGTGCAAAGCTTGGTATGTAGGTGGAGGACAGAGGCTGGAACACAGGCCCATGTGTGGAAAACTGTTGACATACACTAAGCAAGTTGCTGGTGTTACAGGATAGTCTGCAACATACCCTTAGTCAGGGGATTGAGCTTAGAAACATAAATGGATGTAGCCATGTACTGACAGCACTCAACACTCACACTGCCAGTGAAATATCTGACATAGGACCTGTGTGGTGGACGGACAAAACATGATAGGCACACCTCTAGCCACCAAGAGGATAGGCACACAGTTGGGAGCTATGCAGACAGACTGCATTCCAAGGTAAACTAGTATGTACACACACACCCTGTAACATCAGTACTATACAACTCTACTCACACTCTGTCTGTAGTTCTGGAACCTCCTACAAATATGTAGCTGGCCTGAGTGTGCCGGTTCTCCTGTAAGAGGTATTGGTACCTGCTGTCTATAACACTGATGCCCACACACAGGAAGGATGTCCATCACACAGGAAAGGTAAAGGGACCACACCCACATAATGTAGGGATTTATAGTAGGTGGTTGCCATGACAGTGGTAATTGGAAGGACTACACATCAAGCTGCATGCAGTTAGCAAGTGGAGGACACTGACTGGTGCAGAGGTCATCACCTGATCATGTGCATCACCTGCTAAAGCCAGGCTGCAATCTATTCAAAGCAGCTCAGTCCATTCAATGGAGAGAAAGGGAGAGAAAGCATAAAAAAAAAGAGAGAGAGACAAAGCTCTCCTAACTAACAGCTGAAGTCGCAGGCATTTGGCCAGCTGCCATTCAACAAGACATCATTCCCACGACAGGTATGTGAAGTATATATACATGTAATAGAATGTAGTACCTGGTCCATCATAATGGGATAGATGATGTGGAATGAGTTATATGTGCCATCAGGTGTTGTTGTAATAATGTTCAACTGAGCAACTGCTATGGACAATAGTGTCTGTCCCTGTGGGTAGTGGGCCATAGCCATTAACTGTGCAGGTCAGCATGGACAGACATGATGTAAGTCTTTATAGTGTGTGTTGTGTAATGGGAAGTATATATATTGCATGGCCAATAGCTGGTGGTGGAAGTAATGCCATTATGATGGATATATGGGAGCCACAGCCCACCACTGGCAGGATACTCAGGTGAATCTGTGATGTAGCATGCCAGAATGCCATAGGTGTGTAATAGGGTTACCTGCAATTGGGTCCCACATATACCCCCCACTAATGTCAGGCCATGTCTATATGTGGCACCTGTCTGTGTTGTAGCAAGGCAGAACAGTGCAGCTGTGGAGGAAGGTTTTGTGAGATTGTGGACCTGATGTCTGAATGTACTCCACATATAGGTATGCATATGTGTACATATGTCACATATATAATATATAAAGATATATATGTATATCAGCATGTATGTCCAGAAATATACATATACCCATGTGTAAACATATATATGTGCACATATATACATCACATATATCTACACACACACACACACACACACACACACACACACACACACACACACACACACACACACACACACACACACACACACACACACACACACACACACACACACACACACACACATATATATATATATATATATATATATATATATTTAGATATATATGCACATGTCTACATATATACAAACACACACACAAACATATATGTATGTAAAGACATGTCCCATATATCACTACTACAGTTATGTGTGCTATGTGTGAGGCAACAGCACACATAGCAATACACACAGATATCTACAGCTGGCAGTCTGTGCATCATGGATGGGTATGTCATATGCTAGTCCCTTGTTGGCACCACATTGCCCCTGTCTGTGAAGTATGCAACAGGAATATGGGGAAGTATGGCAGGTACACATGTGGAGGTGGTCAGGATTGGTAGATACAGAGGACAGTCTACAGAGGTGGTATGTGACACATGTGGTAGGTAAACACAGTGGATGGTATGTATGATCTGTGATGTGGATACCCCATGGTTCCCAATATGGGCACAATGGGAACAAGCCTCCCACCCACTGCTACTTACAACAGCAGTCCACGTCCTGAAGGTGTTTGGTCTGGAGGCTGAGCAGGAGGAGCATGTTGGCCCTATGAATGTGTACTGGGTGCCTAAGACTGATGTAGCACATCCCTCATGTGTCTGTGGAGCCCAGTATGGAACATACCCTAGACCTAATGTCAGGGGACAGGAACATGTCTTTGTGTGCCCTGAGGGGAGGACAACATCCCCTTGGTGGTGCCACTTGATGGTATTGCTGTAACAGTACATGAGGAGGCCCCAGGTTGGGACACACATGTGATGTGGCCAGGTATCATAAGCAGATGGGTGTGGAGAGGTGAATCGGCTGGTCAATAGAGCATACACATGTTATTGTGTCACTGTTATAGAACATTTGTTGGTAGTAATAGTCTACATAATCCCGGTACATGTCCAACAGCATGCATAGATATCCCCAATAACACAGACTTTCAGATGTGCAGCAATCTCAGAGCAGCCATACCACTGGCATATATGTAACCATAGTGGCCTTGACAATGGCATGCAGGTGAATAGTCTGTAACAGGCCAGCAATGATAGTGTCCACACAGGGGACATGGCTACCACCATATAGCAGAAGGTGTGGTACAATACAATATCTGTCCAAATGGTAGTTAAGCTGTCACCATACCTAATGAGTTGTGTGCACAATCTGTTGATGCTGATATGGTGGGGGGTGACAGAGATGTGAATTACGAACTGTGGTAACCTTGCCATATGAGTTGCTCAGACCTGTTTCCATCTTTATGTCTTTCAGTCAAGATGGCACATGCATGGTTGCCCACCTATTCCAATGCTGAGAATGACATGTTGATAGCACACATGATCCAGCACTATCCATTGCTGTTTGGCAGGCACACACATGAGCAGCAGGAGTGGACCACCCTGTGGAATGACCTAACTCATAGGGTCAATGATGTCAGACTCCACAACTGCTGTTATAAGCAGGTCCGGCATCATTGTACTGACCTGCTTCACAATGTCCGTCGGCATGCTGCTGCAGTCTGAGGGAATCACCTTGTCATGGGGGGGCCACACCATCCATCCCCCCTGACAAGTGTGGAGGAGCTCCTGGCCAGCCTCGAGGCACCTGCCCATCCAGACCACCAACAACCACTAGACCCCTTTGTGGAGGTGAGTGAAACCCACACACCAGCCAAGCAGTGTGCAGGTAAGGACACAGGGCACATCAGTAGACCACTGTTGTGTAAACATCCACATTGGTACAAGTAGATCATGCATATCTGACATGTCATAGATATATTGTGTTGCTGCATTGTAGTGATAAACAGATGTCCAGATGTGGTAGTATCATGGGAATGTACCATTGATGTATGGTAGTACTGCGCCCAGCCTGTAGCAGTGTCACAGTTATGGCCACCGGCATTGCATCTCTCACCCTCTTATGTAGGTCCCTCTGGGATAACAACAAGGCAGCATCCTGTAGCTGGTGAGTATGTTTTATGTAGATGCTTGCCAACACACCGGGCATGTAATGGTGATGGTATATTCCATGTACATATCTAACACACCTACCCTGAATGCATGCTGTACATGTGCATCTATTCTTGCTGTGAAATGCACAGTCTCACAGGTTGACCATGATGGGGTATTGGAAGGGTATGTCAGACACCTGCATGATAGCTAACATCCTGTCTTTGCAGAATGTGTCCACAGGGAGTAACATGCTGGTGGTAGACGTGGCCTACAGTAGTGAAATGTTCTGAACAACACCCATATACAGTGCAACACTAGTGTATATACCTGTAGGACAATGGCAACTGCTGCAGAGATACACTGTGGCATAAGGCATTACAGTAGTCCACATTATCAGCTGGGTCTAGGCTGCAACATGTGGTGTTCAGTGTATGGGACACTGCAAAGTGACACACGTGTAGGGCTTACTTGTCATGCATCAGCATAAAGGCTGAAGGAGGAGGGGTCTCAGCATGACACACCAGTGCACTGCAGCAGGGATCCTAAGGATGGTAGGAATGGCTCTATCTGCACATAGTCAGGTTCAGGACCTGTGGCAGCCATAACCTTCCCACACAGCAATAGTGATGGCGGTTTGTGAACACCATGGGATGTGCACATGAGTAGACCTTGAAATCATGCAGAATAGGGGGACATGTGTAGGGCAGACTGTACATACACTGGCAAATGCAGATGTCCCATGCTGGTATACCCCTGCCAGGAGCAGTGACTGCTGTAGTACACACAACATGAGGTGTGATAAACCATCATGATAAGGGTGTGCACACATATGCCCACATGGTGTGTCTGCATTGCAGTCAGCAGCCGCACACCTAACACAATCTGTAGACACTACATGTAAAAGTACAGGACATATGTCACATACCGGGCTCATGTACTGCTAAGATATGTGGTGATGTGATCCCATGGCAGATCAAGGATGTGTGTGCAAAATCAATAAAAGTGTGTACACCCCCTATAGCCACGGTATGCTCTGATGGTTGTCAGTTTAAGAGTATTGCAGTGGTCATACATAGTCTGTTGATGTTTAAAGCTGTAAATCAGGCATCAGGCATTCACCAATGACAACTGCCACATATCATCACAGGTATGTGTTCCTGAAAAACATAGGGGCTGTGAGAAGTAAAGCTGACATAACTGACACAGTACTACACATTCCACAATGGGTTGAACACCCATGAGTTGTGGTGCACAGTACATGGCAGGGTGCAGAACAGGTGCACAGTAATACTGTGTATATGGGTGCAGTGGTATCCAGGGGAAGGGGCATCACCCAGTGACACAGCACATGCATCACACACATGTATGCTGTTGCTACCATGGATTGACTATAGCTGAACTTCATGCTATTATGTACCATATGTTCTCCATGTTGGCAGATGGGTAATAGGAAGACTGTGTGTACTATCATTGTGCAACCTCATGTGTGTGTGTGTGTGTGTGTGTGTGTGTGTGTGTGTGTGTGTGTGTGTGCATTCTGGTGGTTAGTTAGTTTGCCTGCAGGGTCAAGCTGGTGAAGTGGAGGGAGGTATATGCATGTAGGATGCTTGTGTGCATGTGTGTGCTTGTGTGTGTGGCCATGTATGTACATGTGTGATTATGGGGTATTCATATGGCTGTACTTCCCTTTGGGACCATGCAATACATGGACATGGACTGCCACATTACACACCAGGAATACACTGCAATGTGTGTAATCACAGGACAGCAAATAGTATAATATGGTCTGTAGCATGAAACAGGCATCCAGAGGGGAGGTAGACTCCAGGTACACACTTAATATTGCAGTCAGCAGAGAGGTCACCTACAACCCAGGTATGCAGCTCTACAGATGCATTGGAGAAGTACTAGTCAACACCAGGGAGTGTATCCAAATATTACAGTTGTCACATGATGGGCTGATGAATAAGCATATCTGGCATGTACTGAGCAGTACATAGACATGACACACCAGTGGGAGGTATTATGGATACAACATAGTAATCCATACATATAAGGCCCATGCACATAATTTCCAGGCATACAGAGGGTGAACACCAAATGACAGCAGTGAGGTCATGTAAATCTACTACACACAGGTCAGGCAGGTACAGTAGCAGTATGTCTTGTGTTGTGGCTGCTTGTGTAGGCATTTAGAGGACTGTGATGTTAATGAGTGGTATATATGTGTGTATGCTAACAAGTGTGATGCAGGATGGGGTAAACATGGACATATACGTGGGACTCTACAAAGCCATGAACAGGTAGGTATTACGGAGGTGTGTGTGTGTGTGTGTGTGTGTGTGTGTGTGTGTGTGTGTGTGTGTGTGTGTGTGTGTGTGTGTGTTTGTGTGTACTGTTAGGCAATGCTGTTAAGGTTTTAAAGTGCATTTACTGTTTTCCCCCACAGGTGGTGAGGTGTGTCAGGATCCCTCCTGCATGCAATCTGATGTGGGTGTCCATACAGACACCGATGATGGTGATGATAATAATGTTGAGGCACAGGTGGGGTTGTCAGGGGCTGACACTGCACCAACATTTGACATAACCCTTTTTGCCACCCCTCCCCCGCACACAGTTTCTGTGCCTGTATGCACCCCATCTCCAGTGGCCATAGTGGAGGGACAGCTGGTGTTCAGTGGCAGTGCACAGAAAAGTGTGGTAACCATGCCTACTGTGTCCAGTCACAGCAGGCATAACCAAATGTCCAACAGGCCACCAGATAGGCAGATGTTCCATGGTGCTTATGGTAGGGCTGCTGGACATCATGCCCCTGGCAGAGGCGACATAGCTGCTACCAGCAGAAGCATGTTTTAGGCTGTCATGGTGGTGCAGGCACATATAGAACATTACCACATACAGGGCCTGAGGCTGCAGAGAACTGCACTTGCATCTTCAAATGACAATGCCCGTGAACTAGTTGGTGCCATCTCTGGATTAACTGAGTTCATGGATAGATGGTATGGTGAGATGATGGCCCCCCCTCAGCCATGGTCTGTTTGTGCTTGAATATGTGGTGGGAGTGTGGCAATGTCCATGTGGACGTAGGCCAGCAACGCCAACAGCTGGTAGTCAATGTGGATGTGGCAGACTACCAAGGGGCTCACATAGTGGCAGCAGCAGCCCTGGCAGTGCAGGGCATGCGCTGTCCACACCACACCATACCACAGCAGGACACGTGCACGTGGTCCTGGCCAGTCCCAGGAGGGACCAGGTACCAGCAGACAAATGTCATCAGTGGGTGAGAGTAGCACATCAAGGCCTGTACCTGGACATGCCCACGGAACCCCTGGCAGGCACAGTCCATGTGTCCATGGCCGGAGGCAGTGAACTGCACACACTGCCAGGTATGATCTGCAGCTGCCCATAAACACCTGTGTAGGGCAGCCAAATGGCAGAACTGTGTGCATGTATACCCACACACTATGCAAACACACCTATGGCAATCCCATACCTACACACACCACATCACCTCGGCCAGCTCACCAGAGTACACCCCTCACCCGCACACATGGTGTCAAATGTATGGCCCACCCTCAGCCTCTGGCAAACCAACACCACACCCTGTGCATATGATGATACCTGTGCCTCATCCCTGTCATCCATACCATCAGTGCAGGGACAAGCTGATATGGTTCTGATGCACACGGTGACTGTACAACAGTGTACCACAGTGCTGCAGTGTAACATGTTGTAGGGAGAACAGTGTGAGGCATATTTGGCAGGTAGTGTAGCCATCCACCAATGATGCCTTATAGCTGTTAGTAACACTGGTTGGTTATGGTCTCTATAATGTTATCCAATTGTGTTGTAGGTGTATACATATGTCGGCACTAGGATGCCATGTGCATATGATGGTACCTGTGCCCCATCATTGTCATCCATACCATCAATGCAGGGGCAGACTGATATGGTTCTGATGCATACGGAGACTGTACAACAGTGTACCACACTACTGCAGTGTAACATGTTGTAGGGAGTAGATTGTGAGGCATATTTGGCAGGTAGTGTAGCCGTCCAGCAATGATGCCTTATAGCTGTTACTAACACTGGTTGGTTGTGGTATTTATATTTTTATCCAATTGTGTTGTAGGTGTACATGTGTCAGCACTGGAATGCCCTGTGCATATGATGATACCTGTGCCCCATCCCTGTCATCCATACCATTGATGCTGGGACAGGCTGATATGGTTCTGATGCACATGATGACTGTACAACAGTGTGCCACAGTACTGCAGTGTAACATGTTGTAGGGAGTACAGTGTGAGGCATATTTGGCAGGTAGTGTAGCCGTCCAACAATTATACAGTATAGCTGTTAGTAACACTGGCTGATTGCTATAATGCTTGATCCCTATAATGTTATCCATGTGTGTTGTAGGTGTACATGTGTCAGCACGAAGATGGTCTGCAGTCATATTACACAACAAGTATGTCACTGTGCTGACACCATGGCTGTGACATATCTGGGGTACAGTGGAACACATTTCACAGGTTACTAAACTGGTTATTGCCTGTGCCACATGGACAGGTGGCCCACTGAGGCATGTATACCCTGCAACCTGATGTAGACCCATCTACATACACGCACACTGTAACTTGCCAACACTGGGACTAGACCCCTACCTAACTATGTCATGATACTGATGTGTGTGGCTAACACTGCACACACTGCACAGTGTTTAGGGTGAGGTGTCTCAGGTTACATGGTACATGCAGAACATCCCCCGACATGTACATTATGCTAATGGGAGATGTAATGGGTGTATTTGGATGATACGTAGTGTGACATACCGTCATATACACATTTACAGACACATAACAGCCAAACACACATCTGAGATACCAGGGCCTATCACAACTAATTAACTTGACCATGTCTCCAATGTGTTACAGGTAGGCTGCACACATTACATGCATAACTGGCTTGGATTGTGGTAACAGTTACCTGCATGACTGATGGTGACAGTACTAACCATAACGTGGTATATGGCACATATATCTGGTGTACATTGGTGTAATAACAGTGTACACAGCCCCCACATCCCCCACTGGATATTGTACTCCCTGAAACCCATGATGACACTCTGCCATACCCAACATCACATATTGGCCATGACTGCGATACAAACCATAGTACACCCCAACACTGGTACTACAGGGATATGCATCTCATGCACATGCCACACGCGTAATAGGACATCAATCAAGTGTAGATTGCCTGTACATATCCAAGCTGGATACCTGCCATCTGCACATCTGTACAGGGACTGACAGTCATCAGCTTGGCAGGTAGCTATGCAGTAGCATGAGTGCGTTGACTGACCAGTAAGGGGTATATACTGTGACACTGCTCACATACCAGGGATACAACAGGGAGGTCTTGGTGTCCAGCCATGCTCACATGTGTGCATGCTGTCAGTACTACATTAAACACTCTGCTCTTGCCTCGGTTAGCACTGTCAAAAGTAGTACTGCCATGATACACTACATGCCAGTGGGACAGCATGTATCCTGGGCTACTACACATGTATGTAAATCATTCACATGGATAACAGTGCTGTACAGGCCTCATATATGTCTGTATCCCACACATCACACTCACACCCCTTGCTACTGTAATGACAACACATAGGTGCATGTATTGTACATGGCATTACATACACTTATTACAGGTTGTCTGACTGGGTTGTGTGTCCTGGTTCCAAGGACTAAGCTATGCTTAGCAAGTATATTAATGCTGCAATATGACAACTAAGCTGATTTGTGCACTGGTAAGCGCTGCCTATACTGTGTAAGTGCTTGTACATTTACTCATAACTTAGCACAGCTTAGCTTCATGCAAACCCACGCAAACCCACTTAAAGCTGCTCAAAACAACCTTAACTACTCTGTATCCAACAGCCCTTGTCCTGCCCAGCAACAAAATGAACAGCCCTTGCATGTCTGGAACCCAGAACCCTTTACACTGAAGTCACAACACTTAACCACTACGCCATGACCACTGTGAAGACTGCTTTTGTTTTACCAATATAGCTGTCAATACACATATTGGGTAGTATTGAACATTTGCCTGCAGTTCCTATCTTGTGTAGTCCTTGTTATTAATATGACTGTTGCATCACATATGTTGTTTTATCATAATGTGCACGTAGCAGATACATACAATGACATACATGTGGGAGGGTATACACAACCGTGACGTTTACTCATGACAGGAATATGGTTGTATACATATCATAGGTCTATATATGTCTACATGTACATACACATGTATACTCATACATATGTCTGCATACACATCTGTATAGTGCTACATATGTATGGTTATGTGTACATCTCTTTGTACATATGTGAATGTATATATATATATATATATATATATATATATATATATATATATATATATATATATATATATATATATATATATATATATATATACACACACACACATATGTGTATATAGGTATACGTATATGTATATATAGATATATGTGTATATAGCTATATATATATGTATGCACACAGTATGTGTACAGATATACCTAGTTATGTTGGTATATATGTAGATATCTATAACTATATGTGCATACATATCTATTCTGACATACCTACCACTGTCAATATATCTGTAGATATCCATACATATATGTGCATATGTATCACTATCTGTATATGTGTAGACATATACTGCTCTGTGTATGTATATATCTGGGTGTGTATATGTATCTCTATGTACATATACATACCCATCTATATATTTCGATACGTATATGTGTAATTAAATATATAGCTATCTGGATAATTATATGTACATATATTTACACCATATGTCCTGAACATGGAGTGTAGCCCTACATCAGCCCCTATAGTCCCAAGTTTGTAGTGCAAGGAAATGTCAGGTATGTATAGCAGGTATATTAGTAGACTATTGCTACTATAATAGGGATTGTCTTCACAGACATGGTGTGTGTGTGTGTGTGTGTGTGTGTGTGTGTGTGTGTGTGTGTGTGTGTGTGTGTGTGTGTGTGTGTGTGTGTGTGTGTGTGTGTAAGGTTACATCTGATTTTCACATGTGCACCATTGGCTACTGACAGACATCCTAAGGACATTATAGTACAGTATGCTAGCACATAATGCCCCTGTGGACTGTAGCAGAGATATTGGCCAATATATGTGGACATTCTGACACACTCTGTACAGTCCAGAGGTATACACAGAACCCCGTAGTGCAAAACATGTGGACCAGTCCTGATAATATGGATGTTAACAGCCATATAGATGGGTATACCACATAACGACTGGTATACATTTACCGCCATAGGTTATGCTTTCACACACCCCTGTCTGTGATGACACATAATAACTGCTGGTACAGGGGTGCCATGGCCACATACTACTCACTAGATATTGACATACATCTGTACAGCATCCCACTGCTTTGTCTGACATACATGACTGTTAAGGAAGGCCCAACAGCAGTACACCTGGCAAGTATCTGGACATGACATCTCAATGGGTAAGTACACTAAGCTGATAGGCATGTGACAATGCACTGTGCAGGCTACAGGCAGACTGGCTCAACACTGGCTTACATCTCCTATGGGGAAATGCACATGTACCTGCATATATAGCAGGCTCTACAGGCATGTCACAGCACAGGGTAAGATACACCTGTGTGAAAGTGCATAACCACAGCTAATGTGAACACAGCCACAGCCACATATGGTAAGCTAGCATAATATTACAGTATATGGAATATCTGTTCAACACCATCCTCGTATGTGCCACTCACAGACTAACCCTACATATACTGGGCTGCTACATAGTGTGGTCTAATGCCTGTCTGTGGTATGGGACATGTGTGTGTATGGCCCTAGAAACAATAAGGTAACATACAGTGGAGCAGCATGTAACATCAGATAGGACGGGACCTATAACAATGACATCTACCACAGTCTGTACACAGGCCAAAGTACATATTAACAATACACACACTGTTGACATTCACCATAAGTACACAGACCCCAGTACTGTACAAACAACCGCAGAATGTCCAGGTTATGTCATCAAATATAACCCCTACTGTACATAGTATGTGTAGCAGTCTGATATCTCACTGGCTTGTTATCAGATATGATGATATTATGTATGGTGTACAGCACATATGCACCTCTTAATGCATGACATATGTACAAAGGTTGACAGAGTTGTGGCTGGAAGCACATACACAGGGCCAATATTGACATGTTGCTGTGATAACCTCATACATTTACTGTTGTAACAGGTTTTGTTGCAACATACGTCCTATGAGGGATATGAAGTCAGTAACTGTCATGGCTTTCAATATCTACAGACTGCAATTCTCACACTACCTTCTGCAGTTCACAGATAGATGCTCTGTGGGTAACACATGAAACCAAAGGCACCACACACTGCCCAGTCTGCAGATGACCGTACAGATTGGGATTCCCCATAAACATAGAACTGACATGGCAGGTATTAAAACATGTAGGACAGCCATATCCACACACACTGTTAAACCAACATTACTCCAAATGTAGTATAGCAGCACTTACAGTCTGTAGTCCAGTCAGGCACATCCCCCTCCTGTCTGTTGCCCTGTTTCCACAGTGTGTGTTGTTAGAGGTAAATGCCCAATGCATCTGAGATGCTGTTTGCCAAACAGCAGATCTAGTTCCTGCTCACACTGAATGAAAAGGCCCAACACCAACATGATGTTCCTAGATATTGGAGCTAGTTTCCATGCAATTGGCTATAGGAATGTTACCACAGCTGTTCCACATGCAATCAGCTAGGGGAGGGCTGCAATGTGTGCAGAGGCCATCAGCTGATCATGAGCATCACTTAAAATATACATGCTGCTGCCTAAGCAAAGCATGGGTAGGTCTCTGCATCCACCAGAGAGGGAGTGAGAGAGGCAGACAGAGGCAAAGACAAATCAGGGAGGGGTCGTGGAGTAAAACCTAAGCATGTTTGTGTCACACACCTACCAGCACAGGGTATCAATCCCCTGCCAGCTATGTAGTGCTATCACATTTCTATGCAGTTATTGGATGTGCCAAATAGATTACATGTTCGAGCCCTCAGAACGTATATGTGATGGTGAGTGACATCTGCAACAGGGATATGGTAGCTATACTGCAGGTGTAGTACATGTACCTGTCCATATGAACAGGTGCCAGCATCAACACAGCCACATTCTCACAGGGAAACACACACATTGACACACTTGGCAGGGCCAGGAATGCAACCCATTGCCACAGCACATTACTGTGCAGGTATCACATGCACCACAGGGGTGATATGGAGGTTATATGGGCAAAGAGTATCGGGAGGTGTCTGACATCAGACAGCATGCATCAGTATGCCACTGGAGGTTGTAGTGAGTGTGAATGTGAATGTATGCATCATTCAACACACATACACACACACACACACACACACACACACACACACACACACACACACACACACACACAGACACATATACACACACACACAGACACACACACACACACACGGTGCCAGTACTGACATGCATGGGTGCATTGATTCACAGGTGTGTAGTGGTCATCTATGCCAGGCGGCTATACAAGGATAGGTGATGGGTACACCTTGGCATCAGGCCACATGACAATGGTCTGCATTGTGGTTCACAGGTGTAGATTCTGGATTTGCCCACACAGGTTGGTGTAGTATTCACCATCCAGTCACCTGGGTGACTATTGCATGTGGGCAATGCTGTGCATTGTTTGCCATGTATGTGTTATTTAGTCCATGACATGGACAGTGTCTGTGATGTGCACACCTCCCACATGCATGTACAGTGACATGTGGAACTGGACCTGGGATGTCTGGCCCTTGTTGTGTACACAGATTATCATCAGATGTGCCAGTCCTGGCCTCATGTTACGGGAACTGGTAATGGACAGCAGGTTTACCCTGCACCTATACTGATAACATGCTAATGGCATTCTCTGGTGCCAGTGGCATCTGTCCATACAGGACATTTTTTCAGGCATGGTATGTCCTTTGTGGGTCACATTTGATGGCACTACAGGTGTTGCAGGTATCCAGTGGGGAACATGGGCAAGGTGCACTGTCTGCATGTACATGCCTATTGGATAGATAGACAGGGTGCCATGCCCTCTGTAGGCCACTGCAGGCACTCGATAGTTACTATCAGTGGGCAATATGCAGTGTACTACCAACAAAGTTACTGTTGCCTAGGCAAGTGTGTGTGTGTATGAGCCATGGGTTGAGAATGTTCTCTGGCTAATACTAGGGTTGCTAACTTTGTTTGCCTGGCCTTGCTGTCACATGTATGGGTATGGATCTGAACTCCAGCCTCTCAGCTATTTCACATCTGTTATCCCTGTATGGTGGACACTGTGATATATACTAGGGCCACCATATAAGAAATTTGCAAAACACACTAGCTCCACATTTGGCCCTGTTGTTACACACTCATAACCACCTCCACACAGGATATGAGTTACAAACACAGACACAGACACACACAAACACACACACACACACACACACACACACACACACACACACACACACACACACACACACACACACACACACACACACAGAGACACATCATGTCTGGAATTAGAACTCCTACCTAACTATTTTATTACACTACAGCAGTACCCAGTTATAGTACGTGCCACAGAGATTACTGGAGTACTCCTTCCCCAAAGGTGTATTTCACATTGGATAACATCAGCAGGATTGCCAAAGTAGGACATTCAAATTGTAGTGAGTGTGGCTAGGCTAAAATGCACTGCTCCCTACACAGACATTGAAACACCCACAAAACATCCACAACCGACATGTGTGGGTATAGAACCCCTAACAGAGGTCTATATCACACTACAGCACAAAACTGTTATAGGATGCACCATGTGGATTACTGGAGAACTCCTTCTCCAAAGGTGTATTTCACAGTGAATGACATCAGCAGGATTGCCAAAGTAGGGCATTCAAATTGTAGTGAGTGAGGCTAGGCTAACAAGCACTGCTCCCTACACAGACATTGAAACTCACACATAACATCCAGAACTGCCATGGGTGGGAATAGAACCCTTCCAGAGTTCTATATCACACTACAGCAGTATGCAGTTATGGCACGTGCTATGAAGATTACTGGGCTACATCCTTCCCAGAGATGTATTTCTAGGTGGATGACATCAGCAGCCTTACCAAAGTATAGCATTCAAATTTTATGTAGTGTAACTACCCTAAAAAGCATTGCTCTCTACAGAGACAGAGTCAGAAAGACACACATACAAACACACTTGCCATGTCTGGGATTAGAACTCCTACCTAATTTATCATACTACAGCAGTACACAGTTATAGGACACGCTATGGAGATTACTGGGCTGCAACCTTCCCACAGGTGTATTTCTAGGTGGATGACATCAGCAGCCTTACCAAAGTAAAGCATTTCAATTGTAGGGAGTGTGAGTACAATAAAAAGCATTGCATCTCTACACAGAGACAGACACACACACACACACACACACACACACACACACACACACACACACACACACACACACACACACACACACACACACACACACACACACACACACACACACACACACACACACACACACACACACACGCACTCAGTTGCCAAGAATGGGCTTAGAACTCTTACCTAACTATTTTATCACATTACAGCAGTATACATTTATGGCACGGGCTATGGAGATTACTGGGATGCAACCTTCACATAGATGTATTTCTAGGTGGATGACACCAGCAGCCTTACCAAAGTAGAGCATTTCAATTGTAGGGAGTGTGACTACCCTAAAAAGCATTGCTTTCTACACAGACAGAGACAGACTAACACACACACACACACACACACACACACACACACACACACACACACACACACACACACACACACACACACTTGCCAAGGCTGGGATTAGAACTCCTATCTAACTATTTTATCACACACTACAGCAATACACAGTTATGGCATGTGCTATGGTGATTACTGGGCTACAACCATACCAAGGATATATTTCTAGGTGGATGACATCAGCAGCCTTATCAAAGTAGAGCATTTCAATTGTAGGGAGTGTGACTACCCTAAAAAGCATTGCTCACTACACAGAGACAGACCGACACACACACACACACACACACACACACACACACACACACACACACACACACACACACACACACACACACACACACACACACACACACACACACACACACACACACACACACACACACACACACACACACACACACACAGTTGCCAAGGCTAGGATTAGAACTCCTACCTATTTTATCACATTACAGCAGCATGCAGTTATGGCATGGGCTGCGGAGATCACTGGGATACAACCTGCCCAGAGATGTATTTCTAGGTGGATGACATCAACAGCCTTACCAAAGTAGAGCATTTCAATTGTAGGGAGTGTGACTACCCTAAAAACATTGCTCTCTACACAGACAGACACACACACACACACACACACACACACACACACACACACACACACACGCACACACACACACACACACACACACACACACACACACAGTTGCCATGTCTGTGATTTGAACTTCTACCTAAATAGTTTATCACACTACAGCAGTACTCAGTTATGGGAAGTTCCACGGAGATTACAGGGATACAACTCTTCCAAAGGTGTATTTCACATTTGATAACCTCATCAGGCCTGTCATAGTAGGGCTATGGGGAGGGCAGTGTGCGTGCATGGGCCGTAACCCATTCATCTAGAGGTTGACACGCCACATGCGGGCACACACAGATTCATATTTCACAGGAACGTGTATATAGCTGCTAGATGACTACTTCCTTGTACAGTCATGTTGCACAGCTAGCACATGCACCACATAGACTGTAATGCTGACAGATACTGGTGGCTAGTATCTGCAGTGAGTGACATCTGAACCTCATGTGGTTGGGGCCCTTTGGCTGGGTGCTGGGTGGGGCAAGCCTGGATGGCTCCGTGTCACAGTCACCCTCTTCCACACATCTATGTATGTCTACCTTTGGCTTATTATAATGTGTTGTCCTTACATATATGTCTGTATTCCTATCCACTGTGTGTGCAAGGCATGAATGGTGCATACCGACAAGTGTCTGCACTAACAATTGCAACTGCCAGATATGTCTGGTTCACTGGTGTTTGCAGACATAGCCTTCATGTGTTTAAGTGTGTGAGCATGCCCAGTATGACCTTTCAGTATGTCACTGACTGACATTGCCTTCATTTCTCTAAGTGTGTGAGCATGCCCAGTATGCTCATCTGTATTTAATGTGTGGATCGAGTCCAGGTAGTTTGTACTGCAGTGCTGACCTTTGTGTCATACACCAACAGGTAGCATGCTCTTTCTGCAAGGTATCCATCGAGCATTTGGCATTGACTGTTACTACATTTCTACATAGGATGGGGGGCACACCTGACTATTTGTACATTTCTGTACAGGATTTGGGGGCACACCTGACTGTTATTACATTACTACATAGGACGGGGGGCACACTTGTCTATTTCTACATTTTATACAATATTGGGGAGGCACACATGACTGTTATTACTTTACTACATAGGATGGGGGCACACCTGTCTATTTCTACATTTCTACACAGGATTGGGGTGATACACCTGACTGTTATTACATTACTACGTAGGATGGGGGGCACACCTGTCTATTTCTACATGTCTACACAGGATTGGGGGCACACCTGAATGTTATTACATTACTATGTAGGGTGGGGTCACACCTGTCTATTTCTACATTTCTACACAGGATTGGGGGGCACACCTGACTGTTATTACATTACTACATAGTATGTGGGAGCACACCTGTCTATTTCTACATTTCTACACAGGATTGAGGGGCACACCTGACTGTTATTACATTACTATGTGGGATGGTGGGGGCACACCTGACACTTGTACACATTTGCTATGACTGTACTGGTATGTCAGGTACTCCATTTCATTCTGTATTCTTACCTATCATGCTGACTAGAGGCATACCAGTGTACTACAGATTGTAGCTTTGGTTGTCCTACATATTACTGTCTGACTTCCTACCATTCAGAACTAACATCCCACTGCCTGACCTGCTGTAGTCTGTCTGTGCAGGCCTGGGGGGAGGTTAACCATAGCCATCATTCAGGGGCCATAGCACAGGCTCTGTTTGGGTTTGTCTACACCTGTCCTGCTGGCTGAAACTGTTGTTGGGTATGTGAACTACCCTTACTGGCATGTGTGAGTCATATGGACACACATGTCACCCAGCACATTTCCTGCAGTGGGTTTTGTCACCCTGTGTAGTACTGGCTACTATGGTGACTCCGGTATGTGTTACAGATGTCATGATGCCACTATGAGGGTCTACTTTCTGCCACCATAACATTCAGCCACCCAATTCCCTTGCATGCTCACATCCATATCATAGATACAGGTAATGACACATTCTACTCCATTTGGCAATTGGTAGGTTGATTGACTTACCTTGAGGGGGTTGCCAGAATTGCAGATGGTGCTAAAGGGCTGCCTATGTTGGATGCACATAATACACTCCCTATACATGGTTGAGCACAGGTAGTGTCATGTTTTGCATCCCTTTTACTGTATGTGCGAGTCAGAGAGAGGCGTAATTACCTGGGTCCCTACTGTGTCAGTGTATGTGCTATGCGTTGTCTCTTTGCCGCAGCCTCAGCATACTGGGCACGCCTCCATCTGCCTACTAGGGCAAGCTCAGGTTGTTCCTCCTCCGAGTCACTCTGTGCCTGTGCAGGTCTTGGCATTGGTGGGGGGCTGTGTGGCCCTGCCCCTCCCCATGCTGTTCCTGCTGCAGCTGTTTCTGCAGGACCATACTGTGTAGCATGGCACATACCATAACAATTTGGGTACATGTAGCTGGTGAGTACTGCAAGGCTCCACCGGATGTGTCTAGACACTGGAACTGTGACCTGAGCATCCCAAACACATGCTCTATTATAAGTCTGGTCTGTGTGTGTGCCTCATTATGGTGTTTTTGTTCAGGTGTGTGTGCATTTCTGATGGGTGTCATCAGCCACGGCTCCAGTGTGTAACCAGCATCCCCCACTAGGTGACTGTAGGGGATGTCCCCACTGGCAAATCTCTGGTACAGCTGTATCAGATGCCATATGTGGGAATTTTGATAGCTTCCAGGGCAGCCAGCACACACATTCATTATAAAGACCTGGACATGACAGAAGACCTGGCATTTGATGGAGGGGATGCCTCTGTGGTTGATGTAGGCCCTACCCTGATCACTGGGTGGTGCTTTGATGCATATGTGCATGCAGTCTATAGCACCCACTACCTCAGGGTATTCTTCTATTTGGTGGAAGAGACGCATATTGCTGGTCAACATCTCATGGGTGTTGAGGAAATATATGTGCTCACTGGCATGTGCTGACATGGCATCCAGGAACTGGTGGATTACTCTGGATGATGATGCCTGTGAGATCCCCATGATATCCCCAGTTGAGCTTTGGGAAGTACCTGTGGCTAGTATTCCTAGGCCTGCACATACCTTGGTATTCACTGGAATAGGTTCCCCTCGGTCAGTTTGATGTGTCAGGTGTGGCTGGCACAGCTCAACAATTTGCTGTAGGAGGTCTCTGTCCACCCTATAGCACTCCACTATCTCCAGCTCATGTAGCCCCTGGTAGCTTACCCTGAGTCTGTACACTCTTCTCCATTTCCTCACTGTGGGTTGATCGGCAGCTTCACATCCTCACCACCCTCAGCCTCTTGCACATGTTGTTCTATGTTGCTTGCTACAGCCCTTCTCATTTTGTAGGTTTGTTTCCACTTGTATACACCAGTGGTGTAGAGTGTGGGAAAAACCAGAGGGGCAGGTGTTTCCATAGTTTATAGTAGTGTTCTGGGCTGGGCTGCTCTGCTGCCTGTGTAATTGGCTGATTCTGATACATTTCACCTGCCAGCTATGTTAGTTCTCCTTGATTACCTTCCTACTGCTGTTTTCCCTTCCTTTTATCTTTTGTGGGGGCGTGCCATGCAAACAGACTGCTCAAATGTGCACAGTGTTGCTAGTTCCTGGTTTAACTTTTTTTTCTTCCTTTAAAACCCGGTGCATGGTGCGCACACCCGCTTAGGCAATGTAAAGAGTTCTAGGCAGATTCAGACACACCCCCTAGCTTAGCTGTGCAAACCCGAACCAGAGGGCTCCAATCTGCTTACAGTATGCCTGACACACACCCCCATGATGTTACGTAACTCCTAGGCTTGCACCAAGCTATTCCTACTTTTACACTGTTGGGACCTGACTCACATGCTGGGGAAAACTGGGATTCACTATCATTCCTGCTAATGCATAGTTACATGTCTCACACTGAGCCTCCCCCCCTTAGCAGCCACTACTCACTGGCCATGTTGTCTTCTGTCTGCCATTGGCTTGCATAGCAGAATACTGATTTTAGTTAGAATGCTTAATTTAGGTTTATTTTGTTATTTTCCTTTTGCTCGCTGCTGTCTTACACTTAAACAGCCAAGATCATATAAACAAAAATAAAAGTTGATTTTTGTACTTTTTTCACTGTTTGCAATGCCATTGGCCTTATACTTGGCTATTGGCATGCTTACTACATGATATGCAGCCTTTATTTGGAGCTGTCACAGCTCCGTTTTGGATTTTGCAGAAATGTACTCGGTTAATAACCGAGTACATTTCTGCAGATTGCACTAGTCCTGCATAGCCGGTTGCAAGCTTCCTGGATTGCAGAATCACCTAATTTCCATAGATTTGTCCTGCAAATGGGGTGATTTGTATACAGGGGCTTAATCCATGCAGAACTAATGCAGGAGCGCTCATGCATGCCCCTGGAGGCTGTACCTGGATCACACAGCAGACATATTGCCTGCTAGAGCTCCTGCATCAATCTTGCATGCCGTGCAAGGTATAGAAAATCTGGGGGATTGTCAGTATTAGGTTTTTTTTTTAGTATTAACTTTGATAACTACATGACTGTGTTGTCTTACTCTTTATTTCCCACTGCAGGATCCATAGTACAAACCACAACCTCTACACAGCAGGGGTCTTCAAATATACATACAAGTGGTAATTGGTAAGTGTATGTCACACATTCTGTATGTTTTAACTATATTCACCTGGTAAATGTGAATTATGTAATCTGTAATGTCTTTTAGCCTCTACACTAGTTGAAGTTCAGCACAGTGGAACAACAACATCATCCCATGAGTGTTTTCCAGGTCTGTTGCTATGTGTTTATGCATCATATATGTCGTTTATGTTAGTCAGGTTAATAGATTATACAGTTATGGTATGTACATTCTGTGAAACATACATACAGTTGACTGCAAGTTAAGTTAAGTGTTATTTGTAAAATTGCAGTGAAATACATATGCCAACTGTCTTTTATATTAATGCGCTGTAAGGACATTGTCCTGATCTGTGCCTTTGTATCTTGTTGTACACCAACTGTCTTTATCATCCAATGGTCATTCTGTTGTTCATGATGTGCCTCAGCCTGGTGGTATGACCACTGGCGCAAAGGACCTTGATTTATTTGGATAGTCCACCATGAAAAACTTCTCCAAAGCTGCTGACTTTGGGCTCCTAAAAACAGAGGTGGCTAACTTCAAAGCACCCATGTGAATAGAAAATAGATGCATGACTGCCAAATCATGCATCAATACATTGTACGAACATGCACATAAATGCATGGAACTAGCCATACCCAACAGAGCCAAAACGCTCTCCTCCAAAAACAGGAAGCAAATCTGGTGGTCCCCTGCCATTAATAAAGTCTACAACAGAAGGAAGAAACTGTTGCAGAAAAGGTGAAAATCCCAAGACTGGAGAAACTCCCTTATTAGTCTCAACAAAATCTTGAGATCTCTCATCAAAACCTCTAAAGCCAGCTATAAAGGCAGAATTGCAGCAGACACTAAAAACAAACACAAAGCCTTCTATAGTTATAACAAAAATCTCCATGGAAATACCCAGGTTTTCTCTGAGTTACTGCACAATGGTACATCCTATACTGAGCAACAGATATTGTCAACATACTGGCCAACAGATTCAGTGCTAATTTTACCCCCCCCCCCAAAAAAAAGACCAATCACAATACCGGAGGAATGCCAGACACCCAGCATTACTGCAGCACAGGTTAAAGCTGTCCAAGGCCAAGAATACAGCTTCCATGGGACCCGAGAATATCCCTGGATGTGTTCTACATGAACTACAAAGTGAACTGGCACCACATCTGTGTGCCCTGTTCAATCACAGCCTCACCTCAGACTTTGTCCCTACTGAATGGCACACTGCTACAGTCATCCCTCTCCATAAAGGGGGAGTGACTACAGACTCTGTGAATTATCACCCCATTACCCTGACAAGTCTGATATGTAAGGCTATGGAATGCATCATCATGGACCTAATTAACAAGGATAAAGGGAATCTCCAAACTCTAGATCCAACGCAATTTGGTTTAGTGAAATATCCCTGGATGTGTTCTACATGAACTACAAAGTGAACTGGCACCACATCTGTGTGCCCTGTTCAATCACAGCCTCACCTCAGGCTTTGTCCCTAATGAATGGCACACTGCTACAGTCATCCCTCTCCATAAAGGGGGAGTGACTACAGATTCTGCGAATTATCTCCCCATTACCCTGACAAGTCTGATATGTAAGGCTATAGAATGCATCATCATGGACCTAATTAACAAGGATAAAGGGAATCTCCAAACTCTAGATCCCACGCAATTTGGTTTTGTGAAAGGTAGATCATGTCTGCTCAACCTGGTTGACTTCTTTGAGTCGGTCACCAGAGCTGTGGATGATGGCAAGGCAGTTCATACAGCCTACCTTAATCTGGCCAAGGCCTTTTATACCATTCCCCATTCAGGAATTATTGATAAACTCACCAAACTAGGCATTAACTCCTATATCACTAGTTGGGTTGCAAATTGGCTCACAAATAGAACCCACAGTGTGAAAGTAGAGGACTCCAAGTCAGACTGCCGACCAGTCACAAGTGGAGTCCTACAGGGATCGGTCCTGGGTCCTCTCCTGTGTGGCATCTACTTCTCAGAAGTCCAGGCCAACACAGAGGGACTCTAGCTGACCAAGTTCATAAATGACTGCAAGCTGGGAGCTATTATTAACTCCCCAAGGGATGCAGACATCCTACTGAAAGGCGTTACTGAGACCAATGACTGATGTTTAAACCACGGCCTTAAGCTTAATGCCAAAAAATGCGGCATCATTCCCTTTGGGAAAACCTCAGTTACCACTAATTACCACATTGATGGGAGCCCACTGAACAATGAAGACGTTATAGGAGATCTGGGGACACAGGTTGACAGCAACCTCTCCTTCGACCACCACATTGCCACTGTGGTCAGAACGTCCTTCTATGTACCACATCTCATTACCAAGGGTTTTGCATCCAGGAAGAAAGAGGTCATCATCTCTCTCTACTCTTCCCTCATTAAGCCAGTCATCGAGTATAATGCTCCATTTGGCATGTACCTCACTAGACACATGCAACAGTGGGAAAGGCCACAAAAGTACCTCATGAAGATGGTCCTTGGCCTTAAACACATGTTGTACATGGACAGACACAAAAAAACTACAGCTATTCTCTGTCTCATATCATCTACTAAGAGGCAATCTCTGCTTGACTTACAAAGCTATGTCTGACCCAGCTCTTTTAGAAATCCTACACCTAATGAAATCCCAGTCCCTCCACACCACATGCTCCAGTACATGCTGGAGGGACAGGTTCATAACCCAGAGGCTGACCATGCTCTGGAATAGACTCCCCATACATGTCAAGCAGAGTGCCTCACTGGCCCTCTTCAAGAGAAATCTTGATTAGTGGATGGGAAATAGAAAGTTCACCCCAGAGATCACTCCAGTGGCTCTATTTGATAGAGGCACTGGGAACTAACATCGGGTGGCATGATGCCAGGGCACTTCTATGGGCTAGGCTTGTAAAGGTTCAAGGGTCATTAGCCTAGTACACACCTTTGAACCTATGAACCTATGAGGCTGACACTGATGTTGCACCAGATGTAACCTCAGATATGGAGGACCACTTGTCTACACATTCAGAGGATGATGACACCGTGGATTTTGAACAGGGTGAGTCATTTGGACAACACAACACAGTTTGGAATGATGCAGTAGATCTAGACAACAACCAGAGACAGGGCATCACCATAGATGTAGGTAGGCAGACGTTGTACATGGCCACGTGTTAGAGGGTGTCTGCTTCCTGTTGCAGGCAAATGAATAGTCAGAGCTACAGAATTATTCAGACATCCTTGCATTTGCTGGTGCCACAGATCATGTGGCACACCAGCTACATGTCGCAAATGTAGGATAGGAGCACAGACACAGTGAAATTATGGTTGCATTGGCTTCTCAGAATGACAGTCTGCTAGCTGTGGCATGGTTAGTAGAAACCCTGGCCTCTACTGGGCTACAGCAGTGTCATACTACAAGCAGGAATTTGCATTTTATTACTATGCACAACAGATTGCAACCTGTGAGAGGCAGACCACCAGTCCACAAAACTACCATTGCCCATCGGGAATCCCTGTCCATAGTCCAGCCTGCACAAATGTCAGTTGCTGGCACAGCTGCTGAGGTCCTGCCAATCACAAGGCCTTCACTTCACAGTCATGCTCCTTTATCTCAACACAGTGTCATACACCCATCCATCTTCTCTATGGAGCAACCAGGGCATGGTGTGTCTGTATGTGGTCGTAGCAGGGCAGACCATGATGTAAGATGTAAGCAAGGTTGACCAAGATTGTGTTACAGTGTGGCCAGCTTTGAGTATACATAGCTGATTCATATTATTTTAACTTCATCCCTCCAGTACAGCTCTTTTGAGTGTGTGCCTTTAACTCCCAGTGCGTGTGGCTTCAACCTTTAAAAAATGAAGGTATCACCTTACAGTTCTAACAAATACTCATTGACAGAGGTCAAATATCAATACAATTGTTTTTGCCATCATGTATGCTTCAAGATAAAATATTCTGGTACATTGTATGCAGCATGGTCTTGGAATTATTAATGCAAATATGAACAAGAAATATTTGAAACACCTTGAGGCATCACTTGCTGTAATGAGTTAATACCACTGTACTGTGAAATGTGTTTCTGAAATAAAACTGCCTGCATGATTTCTCTTTTTTCACATTATGCTATTGTACATATATGTAATTTTAGCACTGGTGTGTGTCTCTTATTGTTTACCATACAGTGATAAAACTGAGTGTGCATGCATACCTGTGTCAGTTGTGGCCTGAGTTGAAGAGTTTTTTTTGACACATTTGCATATGTTCTTGTTGGAATATGTTATGCTCCTGTTATGTGTGATGCTCAGTTTGTACATCTAGTGGGTAATTGTCATTAAATGCAATGCGTGTTGCTGTGATGAGGTAACACCTGAACATCAGTGTTCAATCTGCGTACTCATGTACATGTGGCTTGTTGTGACTAAAATGTCTGGGTAAGACACTGCTGTATAGCCTGGGTCTGCACTATTTGTCACACCCTGCATACTTATGCCAGCGACGTCTGACCCCTGTGTCCTACTTCTGCTCCTCCTCTGATACCTGTAGGATTTCTTCTTCACACATTTGTGGTTTTTGGGGTAATTCACCCACAACTGGCAGCTGGAAGACTGCCATGTGCTCTGGTTAGCATATTGTAGAGCATGACACACACCATTATCATCTATCATCTGTGCTGCCTTCTCAGGTTTATATTGCTGTGCACCCTTTTATCTGTCCAGGCATTTGAAAGTAGCTTTCAGTACACTGAATACATGCTCTATGGTATTTCTGGTTGTTGCATGTGGTCTATTGTAGGCCTCATCTGCAGGGTTGTTTGGTTCATGGTCATACCTCTCAACCTCATAGCAGAAGCAATCTGGACAAAGCCTCAAACATTGGGGGGAACAAGAGCCCAAAAATGAGGACAGATTTTAAACATTACTCTTATAAACTTAGAATATTGCTAGAATAATAGCATTTGTGTTACCATGAGTTTTCTGAAAGATATGAAGTCTGAAATTCAAATGTCTATCATTACTTAATGACTTAAATCTTCAGTAATTTACCAAAAAACCACACATTTTATAAAGAACAGCCCAAAAATATGTGTCAGAAATCTGGATAGTTGAAAGGTATGTTTACAGTACAGGGTCATTAGCCATAGCTCAAAAGGATAGCCATAGTCACCTGTTGTGGGGGGTAAAAACACTTTTGTTCTGACTGGATATTGTTGAGAGGGGGATCCTTAACTTACATCCTAGCTGTGCTCCTGTACTTACCCAGAAGCAATCCTTCAGGAATTTCACCTTGCTGGAATGTAGCCCTGAGTCCACTTTTCCTCCAAATGGCATCATGACCACTTCCAAGGTACGTTGCCAGGATGTTTGTTATGTTACCATCTGCTGCATGCACAACTTTGCAGTTGATGGATGGCCAGTCCTTTCTGTTTATGTATTAATTGGCTTCTGGGTGTACTGGTGCCTTGATATGTATGTGTGTGCAATCTATTGAACTGAGTACATGGAGGATGTTTGCAATGTTGTAGAACTGGCGCATTACATTTTTTCACTCCATGTGTGTGGATGGGAAATATATGTAGTCACTGACCTTGCTGCACATTATTTCCAGGTATTTTGCTAGAATACGACTGGTAGCTGTCTGTGATACTACCACAGCTTCCCCATGTGTGTCTGGAGTGTCACAGATGTGAGAACACCAAGACTGAGACATACTTTAGTTTCAAGGGGGGTGGGGTTCCTCACAGGATCTGCACAGACATGTGTGGGGCACACATTTTACAGACAGCCTGCATCATTTGTCAGTCTAGATGGTATTTGTCAATTATTTCCTGGTCTGACAACTGGTTTAGTTGCAGCCTTGCTCCGACTCTGTTTGCCTTCTAGAATGCACAGCCACATCCTCATTTCTGGTTTGCATCGCTGCTGCCTGTTGCAATATATTAACAGCAGTTTACATTGTTATATGTTTTTTTTTTTAGTTTTTATATGACGTTCAGTGCAATCTGTAATATTAACACAAATTCCTTGGGGTCCATAATGTATATGATTAGGATTTCAGAAACGGAGTTGGCATGTCTGTCACATTTGAGTTGCGTTGTGTGCGCACAATATGGTTTGGAATCACATTGGCATGTCTGTAATCCCTACTTATCCTACACGGAATACTTAAGTACTCAGTCTGCCATCTTCTGGAATTGCATTCACAGCAGGAGTTCTGAAGTCTTCATTCAGCATGCTGTGCTGTCTGCAAATAGCTTCCAAGAACTTTACAGAATCCGGCCCAATATGTAATCCTTATATTTGCAGAAGCCTTTGACAGCTTCATTTTTATGAAACTTGAAAACATAACTAATGCCTAATTTATCTAGTGCTGCTCTTTTCATTAATGAGTAATTTACCTAGTGATTGTCCATGACTTATATAAGATGGTATACAGATGCACTTTTGTGAAACATACAAACGTGATTAATGAGTGAATTGACTAGCAGTTCTGATTTATTGACATGACATAATAACCAGCTTATCTCTTGTGAAACTTACAAACAGGATTCATGAGTAAGTTAACTATTAATGCTGCATTATTTACGTGACATAATAAACAGCTTCACTCTTGTGAAACAACGGGATTGAGTAAGTTAACTAGTAATGATACATTATTTACATGAATTAAAAAACAGCTTCACTTTTATGAAACTTACAGACATGATTAATGAAGAAGTTAACTAGTAATGCTGCATTATTTATATGACATCATAAGCAGCCTCATGTTTGTGAAACATACAGACAGGATTAGTGAGTAAGTTAACTAGTAGTGCTGCATTATTTACATCACATAAACAGCTGCAATTTCAAACATGATTAATAAGTAAGTTAAGTAGTGATGCTGCCTTATTTACATGACATAACAAACAACTTCACTCCCATGAAACTTACAAACAAAAACAATGAGTAAGTCAACTGGCAATGCTACATTATTTACATGACATAATAACCAGCTTCACTTTTGTGAAACAAACAGGATTAATGAGTAAGTTAGCTAGTAATACTGCATTATTTATATGACATGATAAGCAGCTATACTCTTGTGAAACTTAGAGACATAATTAATGATTAATTTACCTAGTGCACTTACATGATGTAGTATACCGTCCCGAAAATTCTGCCTGATCAAGTAGCGCTTGTTTGGCGTCCCTCATACCCTAGTGGCTCCTCAAGTCCAAATAAGGAATATTGTAAAATCCAGTACTCCAGACATTAAGTGAATACTGTAACATCCAGTACTCCAGACATTAAGTTAATACTGTAACATCCAGTACTCCAGACATTAAGTGAATACTGTGAAATCCAGTACTCCAGACATTAAGTGATTACTGTAACATCCAGTACTCCAGACATTAAGTGAATACTGTAACATCCAGTACTCCAGACATTAAGTGAATACTGTAACATCCAGTACTCCAGACATTAAGTGAATACTGTAACATCCAGTACTCCAGACATTAAGTGAATATTGTAAAATCCAGTACTCCAGACATTAAGTGAATACTGTAACATCCAGTACTCCAGACATTAAGTGAATACTGTAACATCCAGTACTCCAGACATTAAGTGAATACTGTAACATCCAGTACCCCAGACATTAAGTGAATACTGTAACATCAGACATTAAGTGAATACTGTAACATCCAGTACCCCAGACATTAAGTGAATACTGTAACATCCAGTACCCCAGACATTAAGTGAATATTGTAACATCCTGTACTCCGGACATTAAGTGAATACTGTAACATCCAGTACTCCACACATTAAGTGAATACTATAAAATCCAGTACTCCACACATTAAGTGAATACTGTAACATCCAGTACTCCAGACATTAAGTGAATACTGTAACATCCAGTACTCCAGACATTAAGTGAATACTGTAAAATCCAGTACTCCAGACATTAAGTGAATACTGTAACATCCAGTACTCCAGACATTAAGTGAATACTGTAACATCCAGTACTCCACACATTAAGTGAATACTATAAAATCCAGTACTCCACACATTAAGTGAATACTGTAACATCCAGTACTCCAGACATTAAGTGAAGACTGTGAAATCCAGTACTCCAGAC
Source organism: Protopterus annectens (assembly GCF_019279795.1). Lineage (NCBI taxonomy): Eukaryota > Metazoa > Chordata > Ceratodontiformes > Protopteridae > Protopterus > Protopterus annectens. The sequence continues at coordinate 449,754,972 of NC_056729.1, read as the reverse complement.
ATTAAGTGAATACTGTGAAATCCAGTACTCCAGACATTAAGTGAATACTGTGAAATCCAGTACTCCAGACATTATGTGAATACTGTAACATTCAGTACTCCAGACATTAAGTGAATACTGTGAAATCCAGTACTCCAGACATTAAGTGAATACTGTGAAATCCAGTACTCCAGACATTAAATGCATATTGTAACATCCAGTACTCCAGACATTAAGTGAATACTGTACCATCCAGTACTCCAGACATTAAGTGAATACTGCAAAAATCCAGTACTCCAGACATTAAGTGAATACTGTAAAATCCAGCACTCCAGACATTAAGTGAATACTGTGAAATCCAGTACTCCAGACATTAAGTGAATACTGCAAAAATCCAGTACTCCAGACATTAAGTGAATGCTGCAACATCCAGTACTCCAGATATTAAGTGAATACTGTGAAATCCAGTACTCCAGACATTAAGTGAATACGGTAACATCCAGTACTCCAGACATTAAGTGAATACTGTAAAATCGAGTACTCCAGACATTAAGTGAATACTGTAACATCCAGTACTCCAGACATTAAGTGAATACTGTAAAATCCAATACTCCAGATATTAAGTGAATACTGTGAAATCCAGTACTCCAGACATTAAGTGAATACTGTAACATCCAGTACTCCAGACATTAAGTGAATACTGTGAAATCCCGAGCTTCACAAGATCCAGACAAGGAAACCTAATCTATTAATGACATCCATTCTTAACCATAGCAATTTACTATGCATTTTACCATTATTGTTAGAACCACAGTAAATCAGCACAGATTAAGTAATGTCCAAAAAGGATGATGAGAACTGCAGGTTTACCAGATTACAGCTGCAATCATTAAAAGTTAGTACCGGAAGTCAGGTCTTGTAAGTCTAACCACTGTTGTGAGTAGACTAACCATTCAACTTCCATCACTGTGTTTTGAGTATTTTGTAATTTTCTTCAGCCATCAAATCACTTTTATGTCTTGCATAGCATCACCAATTACCATTTCAGGATGGCTCCCTATTGAAATGTCAGCACTCAAAATGCCGAGTGCCGACATGCCAAAAAAAAGACAAAGAACACAGGAGAAGAGCAAATCTCAAAGATCACTCTTCTCCTTACAACTTCATTTTTCAGGGGACCCCATAACCCACAAACTTATAAATACCAACTCCAATATCACCATACCTCAGAGAAAAGTATATATTCTGAGAAATGGCATTTCGGACTTAGTATATTTAAATCCTATCTTTTGGCCATTCAGTCTCTGTATTTCTGGACTCGCTATAGTGGGTCCTGATGTTTCAAATAGTTGCCTTTCAGGGCAGATTGTTAGATTGCATCTATAGAAGTTATCACCCCAGTAGAGATATAAATTGTTAGATGTCTTGGATAGATAACCAAAATTTCAAGTTGATATTTAAACATGATGTCAATAATTCAAGCCCGAGTCTGATCAAAATAGAAAAGTCATTATCAAAGGAAATTATTTTCCCTACAGTCTTGCAAACTGTGCTTGTCTGTCACAAATGTGTCAAAACTTACTCTGTTGAACATAGACTTAAACTTCACAAAAATATGCTTCGGATTCCCCAGCTGCAATTTGATAAATTAGTAAGGGGTTGCAATGAGCACATTATGTTTCATAGCAAAACCAGATCATCCTGCTACCTAATCCTTCATGTACTCAGTACAGTCTAAACTCTCTCTCAATCTGACATTCCCATCACAAATAAATTATGTCATCAAACAGTGTCTTCTTGTTCAACCAGCTTCAAGGTAAACATTGCTAACTTTACCTGTAAAGTATTAAAATGATTCTTCATTGCATTGCTTTTGTGCTAAATAGACATCTCTTTGGTTGCAAAGCAACACATTAATATTTACATCATCCAGTTCCATGTTAGCTGCACATTTCAGCAGTTCTCTATGTAACTTTTCAACTTCAGTTAGAATCATCTCCATAGGAATCTTCATGGCTGAAGTAAAGACAATGACATCCAGAGTTCTTTACTCCATGCACAGAAAGGACACTCGCAAAACCATACACATTTTTCATGACTATGAATCACTTTAATTTACTTCAACAATTTGCTTTTGCATACACTGTATAAACATAAACTGCATTTTATCAGCTTCTACATCTTTCAGCTTATAAGATTGTCAGCCCTGAGTTAAAAAGAGAAATAAAAAATATATTAATCAAACAACAAGTGATGAGACAATTATTGTGGATTAGAAGACACTTTGATAAAGCAGTTCTACTAAATTATAGGCTACTATCAACAGTTACTATAATTAAGGGGTGCCCGGGTACCCCATTACAATAAAGGTTAAAAGAACTAATGAGACGGGCAGTTTTTAAGTACCTTAAAATTACAACATATTTGTGCATAATTTCAATATTTATTGTCTCTTGGTTTCTGAGGTTTTTTTTGTAAACATTTCTTTTAAGGTTCTCAGCTGTGTGGGTTACCTAGCTGTTGCCTCCACATCCCTCAGTGTGCAGCCTTTACCTGTTATATTAACCCACGTTTATTTATTCTGTTTTTCTGAATAAGACTGCCTAAATCACCAGTGTTAAAAGATTTATTTCTGTTCAGAAAAGACTTTGCTTCAAATTAATAATAATACCAGCACACTTGGCAAGCCGTCATTGCCTGGTCATATCTAGTTTCCAGATTTGCTTTCTAGGATGTACACCTTTTCTCTGCTGTGCTTCACCTTTTGCAAAGCAAGGCCTGATATACCAGTGGTAAACGAAGTCATGTGACCTACGTGATATCATATTCTCATTTATTTTATTTGTTTTTAGGATAATAGTAATTTAGTAATATCTAGTGCATGGAGTACCATGATTACGGTCAAAAAAAGAGCTAAGTTACATCTTGGTTCAGTGCCTCTCTACATGCTGTTAACATCAAGTCTGCACTAAAGCAGACAGCACTGACAAGTAAACAGCAGCAGCAGGACATGAAATGGCTTTGTTTAAACACCTGCTTCTGCCTGCTATCTGCTACATTACAGCCAGCATTTTGAATCAAACTGTTCCATTAGAAAATATGTAAGAACACTCTCCCACTGCTTTACCAGCTTTCAAAGCTGTAACAACACATCACAATTTTGTTCTTATTTTTGTTTTTTTTTTTAATCTAATATTTTTCTAGTCAGTAGCACATGGTGCAGATAAATTTCAATGCACTACAAAGAATTATGATCATATCTCCAATTACAACAAATTATTACATGTTCTCAACATGGATGCCAAGATTCACCTCTCGAGCTTCGCTCCTGAGCTGAATTTGTTGGCGTCTGTAAATAAAACATATAATATACACATTGCGATCAGAGATCCAGTCATATTCCTCTATATTATAGGCATGTAGCTTCATACTACACATAAACTGTACTACAAGTGTGTTATTAACTCGATTAGATCCTCAGTGATTATTGTGCAGCTGTTTTTACAGTTTCTTTGGTGTGCAGCATAAAAATGTTCCATTTCACAATTTGATTTTTGAATGCTGTATTTTGATTACTACCAAACTGAGAATTGTATTAGATTTTTTACAATTAGTAAATGTGAAGGCTTTACTGTATCAGCACACATTCTACCATTGTGCACCTAACTATATTTAATACTTTTATGGTACAAAACTATTATCCCTTCTGAACTGTATCCCATGTGTAAACATGTTTTGTGTTCCAGGAGCTTTTATTCCCCATTTGTAATAGAGCTCTGTATAGCAGAACTACTCAGTTATCAAAATATACATAAATAAAAATAAAATGTGTTGATACCTCATGAGAAGGTGTTTATGCCCCGATGGACTTGCAAATGTGCAGTAGGTCTGACAAGAGATGGTCTGCTGAAACTCTATGCGAGAGAGAGTTTGCATTTCAGTAGCCTGTATAACACCAAGAAGAGGAACAAGGTTTTGAGATGGTCTGCATCATTTTTATGATTTTTTTTCATATGATTTAGCACCTTGATTTTCTTAGTAAGAAGGCACTGTGTGCATTAAAGTTGTGTCAGATGTTCTGGAAGGTGTACACTGAAGGGGGCCTTATACTCAGTGATCAAACTGATAAATTCAGAACACAGTGGAATGATTACATCCTTGGACCTGGACACCATATCATTAATAGACATTTGTGTAATAAATAAGGACTTTCATGCAATAGTGGATGCATGGTGCTCAAAGGACAGTTTTTGACTACGTAGGTTCCCAGGTCCCTAAGTACTGGATCAGTTTTGGGGTGTGTTGTTGATATGATTTTTACAAGGGACTTTTTGCTTGCTGATAAATGCTATTATACATTTCTTGGCATCTGGTTTTAGAACGTGATTTTAGCACCAGTTGATAGTTTGGGAAAGACCCTCTTGGAAGATTTTGATGCCCTCTGCAGAGTTTATGATAGCACCAAGTTTACATTCATCTGCAAACTTGGACAGACACAAACTCTTAAAGTAGCTTTGACCTCCAAGAAGTAAATGCTAAATAGGAGTGGCCCAAGGAATTAACCCTGGGATACTTCACAAATGGCATGTCTTTTGGAGGTGATAGAACAGCCCATCCTAATTTCCTAGGTTCTATTCGTGAACCAATCTGCTATCCAATGAGTTACATGGGGGATTAACATATGATATCATTGTGGAATGGTGTTGAATACCTTTGTGACATCTAGATCTGCTGGGTTTACTAATCTGTCCTCATCCATTGTTTCAATAACATTAACAAAGATCTCAACCAGGTTAAGTAGGTAGCATCTGTCCTTGACAAAGCCAAACTGTCTTGGGTTGAGAGTTTGTAGGTTACCTGTGTCCTTATTTATTAATTCCACAATGATCCTTTCCATAGCCTTAGAGTTGAGACTAATCAGACATATGGGGCCAATAATTTCCCAGGTATGTTGACATATGCAACAAGATGGCTGTTGCTGTCCTCCATTCATTAAACATAAAATGTGTTTGGAGGCTGACAGTGAATAGCTTCTGTAAAGAGTCTGAAAAGTTCTGTTTCAGGCTGGCTAGTTAGCAGCCTGGGATGGTATACAGCCCCACATAGGTAATGCTCTTGGCTATGTATAGTGCCTTGAGAACTTGTTCATGGCAGATTTGAGGGATGGGTGTAGATGCTGGTGGGAGATTTGGCAATGTAGGAGGGGCTATTTTTACTTCATATCTGGCCTTAGTTGATTTAATTGGGGTCCAGAATTCCCTGTTAAGTTTATGAAGTTTTTTACATCATTAATTACCTTTATTTTATGTGCAATGAGTTTTTTTTCTTTTGTTACAGATCCTGCTTGCATTTGGGTTCCATCATAGGGGCTTATTTTTGAATTTGGCAATACATTTACTTTAGAGAGGGACATATGTATGTATGCAGCTTTTCATATATTCATAGAATTTGATTGTAAAGGTTTCTGTTTAAGCAGCTGGGTCATACAATTGGAATGGGATGCATTTTAAATGCTGAAAAACAACCATATATAGCATTGGAAACTACAGTCACTAAATATGGAGGACTGCTAGCTGTGGATGAAAGAACTTATTGTTTACTCATTTTAAAGTCTAACTTTGCCTCTGTGTGAATTAAGTTGAAATATCTACTCTGTGGCTAGTATTTGTGTGTGAAATGGTCCTTGATTTTGCAGACTGTCACTGACCTTGCCTCATATTTTTGCTTTGTGCCCCATAAAAATATGTTTTCTGACAAACTATTGAGAATCTCAGTCACTAAATAAACAGGGGATGGCTGGCTGTAAGTGAATACAACCTGGTCTGTTGTTGTTTGCTCATTTAAAAGTCTGGTTTTACAGAACTAGTGTGCATTTGTATAAAATACATTTGAATATTTATTATTTGATGATTGTGTGTAACCCAATTGAAAAATGTTCCTATTTCCACTGAAAAGGCTTGACTTTAATTTTTGGTCAGTGTCTCATAAATATAGTTTTCTGGAAAATCAGTGAAGATTCTGCTAGACAGGGGTCCAGGGAAGAAAATATCGTGGGAAGAAATAACCAGGGAATTGTTATGGCTAGGCTTGTATAGGTCCTAGGGCCAATAGCCTAGTACCAACCTATGAACTTATGATTGTGTTATTAAAATTGAAAGGGTGGCTGTGAATGAAATCAACTTATTATCTTTTTGTTTGCTCACTCTAAAGTCTGGCTTTACATGATTAATTTCTATCTGTATGAAAGAAGTTGATATATTTATTTTCTGGTTACTGTGCATATGAAACAATGCTGAAACTATAAAACTAAAAAAATTAGACGAAACTATGGCTAGAAAAGAACCCACAAACACTTTATCTTAGTGTTTTCATTCTGTTTAATGTTTCAACAAGAACTTCATCAGAAAAGTTTGTGAAACACACACACATACACCCTCCCAAAATGACATTCAAATATTCACATGATAAAGACAACCAATGCAAACAGCCTAAAAGTGGGCATTGCCCCCAAATCATTATACTATTGGTTACTAGTCTTTCATGCTCTAAAGTGCATGCAGTTAAGTTTGGTGAAACAGTATTACTTGTTAGCAATTGATTTGTAACTAAAATACTATTTTTTGTATTAGATTCTGTTTCTGTTGAGGATTTCAGTGGTGACATTAAGACATTACTAGAGTGTAAAGAGACACTCTGGCAAATCAGGCTGAATGCCAATAAACTGCCTGGTTTAAATAAATCAATTAATATCAAGTGTTTTTTACAAAGGCAAAGGATTTGAAGATTAATTTTTTATGCTATTTTAGTTACACATCAGTTGCTAACAAACAATACTGTTTAACCAAACTTAACTGCATGCACTTTAGAGCATGAAAGACTAGTAACCAATAGTATTATGATTTTGGGGCAATCTTTGTCACGTGATTATTTGAATGTCATTTTTAGTGGTGTGTGTTTCACAAACTTTTCTGATGAAGTTCTTGTTGTAACATTAAAAAGAACAAAAGCGCTAAGAAAAAGTGTTTGCGGGTTCTTTTCTAGCCATAGTTTTGCCTTGTTTTTTTTTTTTAGTTTTCCAGTTGTTTAGTATTTTTTGTTGGTATCTAAAGTTGAAATTGTGACTGATTTTTTAGAAAATTAAATTTCAGACTTCATATTCTTCAGAAAATGCATGTTAATGAAAATTCTGGCAACAGTTTAGGTATATAAGAGAAATCTGTCTCTAATTCTAAGTCATTGATTGTAATTGTTTATTTGGCTTTGTCCCTGATTAATGTATTAAGATGCTGATGGGTACTTTTTATGACAACCAGATGAGGTATACTCAGTAAGGTGGGTATAACTGCTGGGTGGGAATAGGGGATGTCTGTGGATAATAAATAAATGAACCTTTTGTTTTAACAATCTAAACTGCTGGCTTTGTAAGACTAGTGTGAATTTCTGTGAGATAAGTTGAATACTTAAACTACTATAAGCTGTGTGGAGTAAATTTGCTACCCATTACCAAGTTCATAATTACTTTTTATGTCAACCACAATCATACATCAGAGATTTACAAAGTCAGCAATGGGCCTATAGTTGCTGAGTACAGGGATGGTATGTGGATGGGAATGGCTGAATTTGGCTAGTATAATCAAGTTAAATAGTCATTTGTCTGGCTTTGCAGTTCTAGTATGTGCATTTGTGTAAAGCAAATAGAAATATTAAAAATATGTCAGAAAGGATTTTCTCTTGCAGAATTATTTCAGACGTTATTTCTAAGCAAGCTATGCCCAAAAAAAATCTGTATTCTGTGAGAATTATTTGTGAGCAAGTTAGACTGGAAAGGATTTGTGTTCTATAAAACATTATGCAACAGATGCATCTTGTAAGTTTAGATAAGAACTTATACCTTTGTTTTGTTACAGACAAAGACATATAATGGAACATGTCCTAGAAGAAACAGTCAGAGACATAGTCAGTGGGCCATTGTATTTTTCCCTTGCTTTTATTATAAGTTCTGTAATGTATGCAGCTTTGTTTGTGTGAAGGGAAAATGGAAGAACGTGAGTAACTACTCAGAGTATGAGAATATTCTGAAATTTAACAGTGGGAACTCTCACTTATTGATAATTGGATAATGTTACTGTCAGCTTAAGAATATAGATAATGACTGTAAAGAATATTCCAGAAGGTACCACCTAAGTTGGACATGCTTTGTTTCATATATATATATATATATATATATATATATATATATATATATATATATATATAGATAAATATATATCTATATATATCATATATATATATATATATATATATATATATATATATATATATATATTCAAAGTAGACCCATATATATATATATATATATATATATATATATATATATACATATTTATTTATTTATTTATTTATATATAAGTTAATCTTCATAGTCTGCCATGCTAGATTCACATCCTCTGTAATATTAGATGTTGCCATTTTACTCTGGAGCAATGCACCTATTACCAATGATATAATTTTATGTCTCCATAGATTTACTGCTGATATAATGGAACTATTAAGATTTACAGTTCAGTGTGACCATTTTTAGCACAATTGGATATTTGAGGTATAGATAGTCAAGCAGCTGTAATTTATGGGCACATGCATTGGTGGACCATAATGATAGCAGTCTGAATGGGCTTAAATCTGGAATGTGAATATAAAAGAATATGAATATTTATGCATGGTCCAAAAATTGTATGTATGGAAGCCCATTGTTTGAAAACTGACAAGGGCCCAAGGTACACCACTGATGACATGGTTTCTTTATTTTCATAACAAAATAATTATTTGGTTAGCAAATAGCTAAAAAGACATTATATCTGAGCACTTGACATTATCCCCACCAATTGTGTCAACCGTGCATGGAACATACCACCACAGCATACATCCTATCAGGCTAATATGTATTCTATGTTCATTTTCTTCTCTATCATAGTTTCATAGTTTCATAGTTTAGTACTAGGCTATCTGCCCTGGGGCATTTGTAAGCCTAGCCATAGTGATGTGGCTTTTGCCACCCCATGAAATGGTATAAAAATGCACAGAATAGACTTAGAATACTGTGCCTCTGTCTAGTAGTGACACAGTGAAGGTCCCCTTATATAATAGAATTAGTTTACTGTGCCCCTGTCTAGTAGTGACACAGATGTAACCCCTGGGATAAACTTACGATCTCCCATCCACTCGTCAAGATTTCTCTTGAAGAGAGTCAGTGAGGGGCTCTGCCTAACATGAACTGGGATCTTGTTCCAGAGCATGGGAAGCCTCTGGGTTATGAATCTATCCCTCCAGCATGTCCTATTCATACTTGTGCAGAGGTTTAAGTCTTTAGCTCTCATGGTTCTGATGGATTTGGATTTTTTGAGGTGGAGCATGTCCATCAGTTCCTGATTGGACATGGCCTTGTACGTCAGGCAGAGATCACCTCTGAGCAGGCGGTATGCTACTGAATAGAGCTGGAGTTTCTTTAGTCTGGCAAAATAAGACATATGTTGGAGACCCTTGATCCTCTTGGTGAGGTACTTTTGTGGTCTCTCCAGCTGTTGCAAATGCCATCAGAACTAAAACATTTTTAAACATAGTGCCAGTAACATTATACCTGTTTTAATTCAAGTTGCTGTTTTAGTTTCACTGGGTATAGATAAATTGCATGAAGCGATCATACAGGCTGAAGACGTTGGTTAGCAATTTGTACACTTCCAGTTATGTTGTCTAGCTATGCAGCCATTTCTTCTCTATCTAGCCACCTCTGATCATGTAGCCTATTTACAGCTATGGTCTAATGTTTCTCCTGGGGTTTCAGGAATCATTAGCTGGGATTGATTGCAGTGCTCCTTCCGTCGTGGTCCTCATAAACTGAGGTGCATCTTCATCAATGTAGCTTCTTCAGTCTCTCCCTGATATAGTATCTCATTCAAGGCAGGTGCCATGTTTTTTATTCTTACAGTGCAAACATGAAATGTTCTGTATCTTTCCATACCAATGGCAGAGTTTCAGGGGTGCTAGAAGATGCTGAAGGCTGTGGAGGCAGAATGTAAAAGGGAAACTTAGTGGTCTAAAAAGGTAGCTTTATAGCTGTCTGTTACGGTAACAGAAGCATATCTGTGACACCAGATGTAAATAGTGTAAATATGAGTTAGATTTGGAATGACTGCAGAGAAATTTCATAGCAAATTACAAATGTTGTGAATTTTGCACCTGCATGGTATGTGATTCATTAGCCATCTATTTAAAAGTTAGAGAAAAAAGTGCAGTAGCACTGTAACACATTCACTGTTGCCACATAGAGAGCAGCCACTTCAGAAGAGTGGTAGGAAGCTGTTAAAGAATGTTTAACAGATTTCCACTGATCTCTTGTAGTGACCACTGATTGCAATTAATTATCTAGTGTCTGACTAGGGTTTAACAGTAGTAAAAGGTATTTAATAAAAGCTTGCTAGGAAGCTTTATGATGTCAGACTGGTGCTTAACATGCATGTCTTTTTCCCAAATTCAGAGCATAATTACAGTGATCCATACATTATAAATCATTATCTTTCAAAAATAAAAGATAAAATGCAACACAAAACATCTAGTTCCTGGCATCACCAACAACTCAGGATGTAGAATTTGAGTCTGACACACGGTCATTGAGGGTTTCTGCCCTGGATTCACCCGTTCTACAACTAGCCCTGCTCAGAGGTATACAAAGAAGGTTGCTATAGCTTCTGTTTGTGGGTGATGGAGCCTATGAATAGTGAGATTATTATTTCTTAAATTTTCTTTGCAATCAAATCTCAAAGGTGTGTACAGAAAGTCACTATAACTTGTTTGGGACTGGGAAAAATGTGACCATTATTTCTCAAATTCTTCTGATAATTAAACATCAGAAGTATGCAAAGAAGGTTGCTATCACTTGTGTTTGTGTGTGGTGGGGGCTTGGAACAGTGAGATTATTATTTCTTAAATTCGTTTCACAGCCAAACCTCAGAGGTATGCACAGAAGGTCTCTATAACCTGTTTGAGACTGGGGAAAGTGTGGTAATTATTTCTCAAATGTTCCTGACAATTAAACCTCAGAGGTATGCAAAGAAGATCATTGTGGCTTTTTTGAGGCTGTGACAGTGTGGTCATTATTTCTTTAACTTTTCACAGAATCATACGTCACAGGTATGCACACAACATCATTATAGCTTGTGTATGGGGCAAAAGGCTGGAATACACAATTGTGATATATTTTTTCTTCTTTTCTCAAAATCACATAGAAGTGTATACAGGTGGATAACTTTTGGGAGGTGGTTTAAGTTGGCATATTGTGAATACACCTCTCTGATCAACAAAATATGTTACTACATCTTGGTTGTCAGATGGATACGCAGATAGTAGCTGTCTTTTAGGGGTGGGGGTGAAAAGGCAAGCTGCATGTTGTATGACAGCAGCAACTTGAAATACAGTTTCAACTGTAGTCGTTTGTGGTTACAAGTGCAGTCGCTACTCTTTGTTTTGCGTGCATTACCTTAACACTAGTTTTTTCTGGTGATTCTCATAAACTACATTTGATAAAATACTGGGATTATGGTTATAATTGCAGTCGCTACTTATTTGTTTCCATTGCGATACATGAATTCCTGTCTTTCCCGATTTTGCATTCATGGGTAACTGAAGCTTTTTTACAAGGTAGCGACTGCCTTATACTACCTGTACTATTTCATTTTCTTGATCCAGTGATACATTCTCCTGTTATGTTTTATAACTTTGTATTTTTTACCAGGTTGTTACCTCATGTAAAACTGTAAATGCGGCTTGTATTATGTTAGCCACTGTGACCTGAATTGAAGCCGGTTTTTACTTGTGATAACCTTGAGCGTGGTTTTTAAATTATAACCATTACCTAGCTACATTAGTTGTTAATGCTGCGGTTTAACCCTCACTATAAGATTGTAATTTGCTTGAATTACTTGCTGCCTTCTTGGATATATTGTAGCTTGCTACCTTACTGTTTAATTACTCAGCTATATTGATTTCCTACTTGCACTTTATCACAATGTTTATCTAGGGTTATCTGAGCCTACATTTCTGATTTTCTCTCCTCCTGCTATATCCTACATATTCTTTCTTTCTATTCCTTTCTCCACTACCACCCCGCTTTCCACCTCTCTTAGTCTCCCTCTATACTCCCTCTCTTGCACTTTCCTGGATAAGCCTACTCAAGCTGTCTCCCTTCTTTTCGCTCTTTGCTCCTTTTTTTTTCCAACTGTTATATTCCTACTATAAAACTACATTTAAACCTACATAGTTAATATTTAATCTAGCACCTAACAGTTTTACCTTTTTAATCCTTAGATATCAGCCTGTCCTCTGTTGCTGTGTGTGTGCCTTTGCTCACCTGGTGTGGTTCCTGCCCTGTGAAACTCCCAACTTCTGAAGCTATCACAGCGTTTTTGGACCCTAACAAACCTTCTGAAGCACACTTAAAGTCTGCCTAAAGACTGCTGTATGTATTTACACCTCTATCTTGCAAACTTTTGTGTGGTGTTTGTATGTGGTCTAGGATAAGGCCCTGCCTCGTGTCTGCCAGTGGCTTCCCAGCATCCAACGCTCTAGTTTTCTCCTGTCCAATTCTGAACCAACTGTTAGCTCTTTCAGACTGTAATACTACTATATTCTTTTAGGTACAGACTTCCCCTTGCAGTTTGTTCTGCCCTCCAGAATTGTAACTCAGAATATCCCTTTACTCTCCACAGACTTCACTAACTCACCCTTCCAAACTATACTACTTAGTCTCTCTTATATCTTGACTGATTGTTTTCCTCCTGCTTTTCTTTCTCTCCCCTACCCTACCCCAATTCCCACCCACCCCAGTGGTCCTACCTTTATACTTCTATGACCACCCCTCTTATCTAACACCCAATTACAACTTGACACCAATTACTCTTATCCTAACACACCCACCCAGCAATTAGCTTACTCCACCCTCACATTTCCACTGTAGGTCTCATACTCACTCCACTACATTCTTAGTTCTTACCCTACCTAATATTACTTCCTATCTCTTATATTCCTCTTACATCTTCACTCTTTACCACTTCCACTAACCTATATTATCACAGCTTTTCACTTCCTACTTTCCAATCTCTACTATACTCTACCTCATAAACTAACCTTTACCAACTCACATAGAATCCCAACAGCTGCTCTCAAATACTCTCTTTTCCTCCACAGCGTCACCTGCTCTATACTCCTTTCCACTTCAGGCACTTTGACATAACCTCACTCCAAGTCTCTCTACTTTTGATATCTTGCCTATTTATATACTAGCTCCAAATCTTCTCTACTCACATTGAATCATGATAACTATCTCCAGACACACCCTACAAAAGGCTATACTCTTAACTTCATTTGCAGTACTCCTTACCACCACTTACCTAATCACCTTATTTGAAATAAAAAACCTCTACCTGCATAACTACTCACAAAACAAAACCCTTAACAACCCACTAGCCCAAGCCCACATCAATATCACCTCCACCTCCAACTACCTACAAGCTAAATATCACAGACTTACTCCCATAAAACTGAATCACCTTGTAGCAAAAAAATTAAAAATCCTACCCATCCTTAATCACAGCCACATACTTGCTCTCAAATATTCCTCCTTACAAGCTGGTGACATCCACCCTAACCCTGGCCCACCTAAACCTAACTTTTCATCTACTACAAACTCTCCACCCAACTCCCCTGATACCCTACTTAATTTTCCTAACTCCTTAAAAATTGGACATCTTAACATTCGAAGCTTAAATAACAAAATAACTAATCTCCATGCCCTTCTCAGTACTTACTCATTTGATATTTTCTGCCTCACAGAAACTTGACCTCTGACAATGAAATTACCCCACCAGGATATAACATACTAAGAAATGACAGATTAAAGGGAGGTGGAGTGGCCTTACTCTTTAAAAACAATCTTCTTATATCCTCTATACCCCATAACCCAACCCAAGATAACTCAGCTGAAATCTTGATCTCTAAATTTCAAATAAACTCCAACAAAGCTATATATATATTCTGCATCTACCTACCCCCTGGCCACAACATTACTAATATAGAAGATACCCTGTCCTGGATTTCCTCAACATACCCACAAGAAACTATTATTCTAGGAGACCTCAACACTGACTGGTATAGTATCAACAATAATAATCCCTCTTCTTATATCAACCTACATAACTTTAAACAAACTATTACCTCAACTACTAGAATCAACAAACCCAACAACAAAGAGACCATCCTAGACTGGATTCTAGTCAATAAACAAAGAGAAAACTATCAAGTAGGAACCCTGCCAGATGATATCAGCGACCACATATATCATCAGGCACAAAATGACATAAACAAACCTCCCAAGTTTATTACTGCCAGAACTAAGAAACATTTTAATCCTGACTTATTTCAAATGGAACTAAATGCCTGCAACTGGAGTCTCCTAAAAATCCTCCCACTAGATGAAGCTGTCAGCTACTTTAACCACAAATTCTTAACAATACTAGATACCCATGCACCCAAAAGATCTATTAGGATAAAGTTCAAATCTGCTCCCTGGCTCTCAAAAGACACAAAACAAAAAATACTTATAAGAAACAAATCATGGGCTAAATGGAGAGCAACTAGAGATGTCTCAGAACACCTAAACTTTAGACAACTACGTAATACTACTAAAAAAGCCATTCTCTCTGACAAACAAGCCTATTACAGTAAACTTCAACAATCTCACTCTAAGAATCCACAAAAATTTGGACTGCCATTAATAACCTTCTTCAGCCCGGCCACTCTAGTACCCCTCCACCCCTAGAGTCAGATAACAAAAACAATCTAGAAATTGCCAATGCCTTCAATACCTATTTTACAGAGACCATTCAAACCCTGGCCACACAGCTAACTTCTACAAACACTAACCTACCTAATTCCCAGCATGACAATCTTCCTACTTTCAAGATAAAACCCATCTCAATATCCTTTATCCAGAAACTAATTCACAAGCTAAAACCCTGTACACCCTCTGATGACAACCTTCCAGCCGAATACCTGCAACTTGCATCCAGAGCAATTGCTCATCCTGTAGCTATTCTCATTAACCGTACCATCTCTGAAAGCACTATCCCCAATCTTTGGAAAATCTCACACATCATTCCCTTACATAAAGGAGGCAACTCTAATGAGTACTCCAACTATAGGCCCATAGCACTACTCTCACCCCTAGCTAAGATCATGGAGAAATGTATCCATCATCAGCTAATAGACTACCTTACTAAACATAATATCCTGGCCAGCTGCCAACATGGCTTTAGACCCTTTCACAGCACCACCACTGCCCTTCTATCTTTCACCAGTACTATTAACACCACCGAACAATAACTACCTCTCATCTGCACTCTTCATTGACCTGTCAAAAGCCTTTGATATGGTCAATCACTCCTACTTATAAATACCTACAATCCCTCTCTCTGGATTCTAATTCTATCCTTTGGTTCAAGTCTTACCTCAGCAACCGTAAACAAGCTGTTTTGTGGCAAAATCACTTGTCTTCATATCTCCCTGTCTTACTAGGAGTTCCTCAAGGCTCTATTCTAGGACCCCTTCTCTTCTCTCTGTTCATAAATGATCTTCATGTAGCTATTCCTCAATCCACCTGCATTCAGTATGCTGATGATTCTACTATCATCTGTTGTGCTAAGTCTCTTCCTGAGCTGAAATCCCTAAGCCAAACTGTCTTCTCCATAGTAGAAACATGGTTCAATAACCGGTGCTTACTCTTGAATGCCAAAAAAAACAAATTACTTCTGATTACTCCTAACAACAAGACCCCTCCCATACACCTCTCCATCCTAGCTAGTAATGGAACCCTTATATCACCTGACCTGACCTGCAAGTTATTAAGAGTTACAATAGACAATAAACTCACTTTTGACAATCATATTAATAACACCATTAAGTCCGTTAACAGAAAATTAGGCTCCTTGTATAGGATAAGACCCTTCCTCACCCCAAAAGCAAGAACTACCGTGGCCCACTCTCATTTACTCTCTACCCTCCTCTATGCTTCTCCCATTTACACCAATCTAAAGCAAAACAATCTCAACAAACTTACCAAAGCCTACAACAGTATTGCAAGGTTTGTAACTGGTAAGCCCTATAGAACCCATCACTGCATTAACCTACACCAGCTTGACTGGCTTGAACTGCAAAATGCTATTCTCTCAACTAACAACTGCTCACAAAATCTTCTACCTTCCTAACAACACACCTACACTAAACAATCTTATCACACCCTATAATAATCTTCATTCCTCCTCTAATAAACTCCTAGCTTATATACCCAAATCTAACAACTTAGCTGGTGACTCCTTGTTCTTCACCACCACAGGTAAGCAATGGAACATGCTGCCACCCAACCTTACCTCTATTTCCTCTTTTCCCCTCTTCAAACTTAATCTTAAAAATCACCTAAAACTTCAATGGTTATGCCCTTGCTGCAACCCTGACTAATACTCTACTACTACCCTGTAACCTATCTTCTCTCTCTTCCTTTACATTATTACTCTGCCAATAAATGTTGTAAATGTTATCTTCCACATTTTTATCCCAATGGTTTACTTTAAAATGTTACGTTAATTCCTTCCTAATGTATGTGGCATTGCCTCTTATTTGCTTTTTTATATATTATTATTAAGTATGTGGAGCTTTTCTCCCCGGGCCTCTACTGAAAATGGAAATATCTCCAGCTAGACTAGCCCGGTCAACAAATGTAAAATAAAATAAAAAATAAATATGACTGAGGCCATTTTTGAATTACTTTTATCCCAATCTAACATCAGAGGGAAACACAGAAGGTGACTATCTTTTTTTTATTTTTGAAAGGGACATAGAAACTATTCTAAGACATGATTCATGTATTTTTTGCAAGAATTTATCTTCTCATAGCATTGGGAACTGCTTTTTTGCCAACTTAGATCATTAAGCCTTGGGCACAAGTTATTTATTCCATGAAAGAACAAATAAGACTGGCCTTCTTTAGTTAGTCATGATTTTTGTCCATGCCATAACTGTAACAAAATGCTGGGAAAAAAATCTCTAAAGTGTACCTCGCAGCATTTAGAATATCATGGCTTCTGAGGCCTAGGCAGCCCCCAGACTAGCAGCTTAATTCTATTATTTCCTGAAAAGTTATTACTCTGCAGTCTTGGCCATTTAGGAGTAGTGAAAGATGCAGGAAGAAAATGCAGAGTAAGAAGGAATTTCTTTCTTTGGCCATGATTTTTTTGGTTCAGGCAATCTTTGTCTCGAAAGGTGTAAAAGAAAAAAGCTTCGGGGGGGTTGAGATCCCTGGTTTAGTTTGATTATTTCCTCCTCATTTATTATGGTGTAATCATTGACAGTTAGGATATATTGAAACAACGCAGGAAAACCTGAAATGTACAGCAAAATATGAAAAAAAAACAAGAACAAAAAAAAAAGAAATTTAAATGGTGTGGCAAGGCCAGAATGTGGGGAAAGTAGGGGGTACACGGGAGGGGGGTGGACAGCAGGAGGCCCGTTAAATCATTTTAAGGGTTTAATTTCACCAAAGGCCAGAATCAAGATATTCGGGACTGCTAGGGACTCCATATTGGTACATCACACAGCTTATCAACAAGGTTTGTTACTCTCCATAAACATTTTACAACACTATAATACTGGATAAGAAAAAAGCTTGCAATATGCTTGGTTTTGTCAGATTTCTGGTATTTAACAATCCTTTTGATTGTCTCTTTATTTGCTACTACATATCATATACCTGAGAAGGCATTCCAGCCAAGAATTGAACAGTAGAACCTCTTGCTGTGAGGCAACAATGCTACCGCTGTATACCTGGTTGCATAACAGGGCTATATTCTTGCAGACACCCCTTAAGCTGTTTAACTTAAGTCTAGTTATTAGCTTTGTCCCTGATGAGTGGCACACTGCAGTGGTGAAGCCCCTTAATAAGGGTGGCCTTACACCTGATCTGGTAGTTGTAGTCCTATCAACCTTACATCCCTCATCTGCAAAACCATAGAGTGTATTATAACTAACCTAATAAACTGTGATATCAAGATTCTTGCTTGAAGTGACCACCCTATAGTTTGACTTTGAAAAGGGTAGATTCTATCAAGTTAGTCTTGTAAACTTCTTCAAAAGGGTTACAGAGGCTGCAAATGGTAGTTATGCAGTGCATGTGGTGTATATTGACCTGGCCAGGGTTTCATACACAATTCCCCATGCTGGCATTATACAAAATCTAATTACTTTAAAAATCAACCCACATGTAGTAAGATGGATAGCAAACTGGCTGAAAGATAGGGCCCACACTGTGTGAGTTGCAACCGTCTCATCATTAAGTATGAAAATGACCAGTGTTGTCCCTCATAGTCTTGGTGCTTGGACTTTTTTTTTTGCAGGGAGTATTTACTTCTTAGATCTCCAAGTGAAAAGCCAAGATCTCTGGCTTAATATAGTGTGCAGATGACTGCAAACTGGAGGTTGTTGTTTACTCACCCTGTGATACCCAAATTCTCCTGAATGAGGTCTCCCTGGTAAACTCTTGGTGTACTAAAAATGAGACCAAACTAAATGCTAAAAGGTGTAATGTCACTTTTGGTAGACAACCCCTCCTGTTCTCTTACTGTATGGCCAACTACTAAAAAATAAAAAAATTTGTCAGGGACCTGGAAAACTTGGGATGAGAGTTCCATCTCTTTTGACCATTATGTGACAATAGCTGTTAAGAAATCCGTTTATTTAGCCTACCTAATTGCCAAGGAAATATCAGTATGGTCCAAAGAGATAATAACTCCATTATAGTCAGTATTGATCAGGCCAATTATCAAATGCAACATCAACCCCCTCATTGGAATGTATCCCGCTAAACATATCAAACAATTAGAAAGATCCAAAAACCTCCTAACCAATAAAATCACAGGCCTAAAGTCCCCGAGCTATCAAGAGAGGCTGGAAACTCTCTCTCCTTTTTCAATGTTTTACAGAATTTTGAAGGGAGATCTGTTTTGGTTACTACACTATTAGAGACCCATTTGTCCTGAACCTCCTGTTTCTCTACATGTCTAACATTTCTATCAATATTAGAACCAGGGACCTAAATCTTCACCAACAGATAAATACAGCACAGTGGAGAGGCTTGCTTATAAGGTAGCACCTCCCATACCTTTGGAATAAACTTCTCTTACATGTTAAGCAGTGTGATTCTCTGTCCTACCTTAAACATAAGCTAGTGACTGAATAGCTGTCCACAAATTTACTCTGGGTTTTACTAGTATGGCCCTCCTGGAGAAGGGTTCTGCCAAGTCATGAATTGTCTTAAGATCCATTGGCCTTGGAATATTTATGAATCTATGAATCTAAACTGTTTTTATGGATTACTTTCATAGCTTCAGCAAATATCCAACAAACACCAAATGAACCAAGCAAAAAAAAAACAAAAAATGGTGTCCAAAG